>NC_133649.1:132236898-132536898 GCF_009905375.1 Apium graveolens | reverse complement strand
AAACTAATTATTAGATTATATAACGATAACCAAAATTAGGTATTTTAATATTATTCCATTATAAATTTAATTATTATGTTGTTATGCGGAATTAAACAAGAAATTACAGTGAAACTAAATATACTAATCTTGTATAACTATGTAGTTACGCGGAGTCTGTTGTGCAAGACATACCTGTACAATAACAAGACTAAGTCAAATTGACAACCCTAATCAATTGTATGATAATCTATGTTTGCATTGTGTATTGTAACACTTAAGTCGGTAAAAATGTTCAAGAGCAGACTGGAGTCTTTTTCTGTAAACAGTATCAAGCCTAAGATTTCTATCTGGAAGAAGATCAAGAAGATTATGCCTCAGAACAATTGTGAAGAAGTTTGGAGTTGAATAAATCTGTTTTGGGAAAAATATTATAAGTCAAGTTCTCTATAAGTCACAAATTAAGTATTATAGAGAAGTCATTCGAGACCTCCAGAATAACTTATCGACAATTCAGGAAAAGCTACTAGAGAACTCAAAGATATCGACAAGCCAAATCGAAGACATGAAATTGGAGATATCGACAAGTCATTTCTTCACTAGGGAATTCTGAGATATCGATAAGTCTATTTGTCATTAGAGAACTCAGAGTTATCGATAAACCAACTTGTCATTAGAGAACCCAGAGTTATCGATAAGCCCACTTGTCATTAGAGAACTCAGAGTTATCGATAAGCCAAAGTGAAGACATGAAGATATGAGATCTCGACAAGCCAAATTCTCTTATAGAGAACTCAAAGACTTCGATAAGTCAAAACATCTGTAGAGTGTTTAGAGATCTCGATAAGCCATTATACTTATCGAGATGTCAAGATCTCTATATACAAAATGGGAGATCTCGAGCTAAAACTCAAAGTACAAAGTATAGACCAGTTCATATCCAAGATTATCAATCAACAAACAATCTAATCAGTTGGATTGACAAGTCTACAAAAGCAGTTTGAAGAGTACAAGATCAAATGCCAAGATTAACTGGGAAAGTAAAAGCCACAAGCGTGCAAGATTAGCAAAGATACACTAAGCCAGAAATAGAAATATTTGATTATTCGAAAATAGGGTTTAGTACATGCTAATGCATGCTGTGTACTAACCAGTGTTTACTGTTCTATAAAGTAAACACTGGATGCTTTGTTAGATGTAACAATATAGATAAAAAAATCTTGTATTCTCTCAAGGAAGAACCTAAGCTCTTTATTAACAAAGAGCCTAGAAATTTTGTAGCAAAACATTTTTAATTTTATTATAAAATTAAGTGAGTTTTGAAAGATTTGTTTTCACTGTTTTATCTGTCTAAATTCAACCTAACACATTTAACTACAAGATTTTAATTTACTTTGTTCATCACCATAAACACTTCAAGAAAAGCATAAAAACACAAAAACACATTCACCCCCCTCTGTGTGTGATTCATTATAAAACAAGTGGTATTAGAGCAAAATCTGAAAGTAAGCAGATTCAAGATCTTGGAAGAATGAATACACAGAAAATTAGTAGCATCAAAATCCCTACTTTTGATAAAACTAACTACACTCTATGGAAGAAGAAAATGTTGCTGTTTGTCAGGATGGCCAATCCACTATACATTCAGATGCTCAAGAATGGGCCCTTCACTATACATTCAGATTCTCAATAATGGTCATTCCAACTCATTATGCTCCTAAAGATCCTTCAGAATATACTGAGCCTGAGAAAAAAAAGTCTTCCTAGATAGTGGCTTGCAGCTGATCATAATAGAGTCACTTGACAATGTAATGTACAACAACATTGTCAACTGTGACATTGCTAAGAAGATTTGGGAAAAGATAGAGATATTGTGTGAAGGAACTGACGAAGTTAGGTTAAATCAAAGAAGAATACTGATTTCACAGTATGAGGGTTTCATAGTTAAGCCAAAGGAAAGCATTCCTGATGTGTTTGAACGGTTTAACAAGCTGATTAATGCCTTGCAGCTGCATGATAAATATTATGAAGCTGAAGAAGTGAACTTGAAGTTTTTGCTCACACTCCCTAATCATTTGGAATAGAAATTTTCAGTAATCAGAGAAGGGAGAGACTTGAGCATATTAAGTCTGGAAGTTCTATATGGAATCTTAAAAATATATGAATTAGAAATAATTCAAAGAAAATTATTAAGAGCTGGTCAAGGGCATGTTGTAGATGATTCAAGTGCTCTAATTGTCAATGAAAGCCATACCTACAATGATGAGCCAAGATCCCAGACTCCAGTTGCCTCAACAAGTGAGCAAATGAACAATGATTCACAGGAACAAGTCATACTGGAATTGGAAGAAGATGAGTTCTACACCCTGGATGAGCTTGATGAGCTAGATAAGTCAATGGCCTATCTGACAAAAAAGTTCTCTAACATTAGAGTAAAGAAGCCAAGATTCTTCAAGGGTAAAGGACAATTGTGACGACTGAGAATTTTGCGAAGTAATTAAGAAAATAAAGTATGATTTATGTGCCGTGATTATAAATTATGTGATTAAGTGATAATTAATTGTCCTTATTGTATATTAGTATCTGAGAGCGTAAATAGAAGCGTTCCAATTTAAAGAGTCAGCTTAGGAGTTAAGCTGTGTTGTCCGGCCGTCAGGTAGAACGGAATCCGTCCTAAAAAGGGATAAAAGTATTTAAAATGTGACTTATGTGTTATTATATGAAATGAATGTTTAAGTAAAATATTGCGTTCTAGTGACGTGTCGATTGGTAAAGGTAATTGTGAAGCATAATTAAAACGTTGAGCGTCGGGCCGTCAGGCAGAACGTGACCCGGTACGCGTAAAGAGGAATAATAATAATAAAAAGGGAAAATTTTTATGATCAGACATGAGTTGTTATGTGTGAGTATATGTGTTTGCTTGTCTGTATGCGTGATTACATGATCTGTTAATATTTTTACGGATTTAAGGGAATTATTTGATTTAAATAATGTTTATTTAACCTTTGCACATTTCTATAAAATTATCTGAGTAAGATAAAGACATGAGATTTGTTTTGTTATCTTCGAAATAGTCCTAGGGACTTTCTAAAAATGATAGACGGATTTATTTTATGACCGTTGCGTTTTAAAATGATTTTTATGTGTTAAAATTCTATTTTTTGCGGAACTTGTAAAAATCATATAAAATCAATCATACGCTCAAAAGTTTATTATGAGTAATGGTTGGAAAGCTAATTTCGAGATCTATGTCTTAAAATTATCATTCATAATAATTTTCAAATTTCTGAAAGATATATTTAATATTCAGATTCTTTTTTATTGGAGTAAAAAGAGAGAGTAAATCAAACAAAAGAAAAGGATTAGTGAATTATCAAACTACCGTTGCCCCCTAATACAAATACGAGCTCAATCCCCCCTTCTTTCTTTTCTTTCCCATGAGCACCCCTCTCTCCCTCTCTTTCTTTCTCCCTCTCTCTCTCGATCACTCTTCTCTCTCTCCCGGCTCTCTCTCCATCTCTCTTCTATCTCTTGCATGCAACAATAAATACTCATCCAAATTCAAAGATTTTATCATCCTTAGTCTTCATTTTCGATATACTACTCAAACACCCTTTGCATGTAAGTGTTTATGTAGTTTCATAGTTCTATCTTCATGGTTGTGTTCAAGGAAATGCGATTTCTTGATATATGATCATAAGAGAAGATTAAAGTGATTTTGTGGTTTAAAACTTAAGAGGAGACCCGTTATGGGCACTCTTAAGTTCGACCACCACCGGCTTTGATCCAAGGAGAGCTGGCGGGATTTTAAGAAAATGATGTGCTAGTTGAAATAATGTGATTTTTGAGATTTATGTACTTTAAAACTTGTATGTAGCCTTTGCATGTCTTGGTTTCTTGAAAAGTTCAAATAGGATTTTGTATTTCTTTTGAAATTTAAGTGTATTGATTGTTAAAAGGATTTTTATGATTATTTTAAAAGTATTTGGACTTGTGTAGTTGATTGGATGCTTGAGAAATCAAAATTTGAGGGTTGCATGTTGAGGTTTTGGTTCGGCTTTTGTACTAATAAAAAGGAAATTGGATTTTGTGACTTGATCTTGGTGTAAATTAAGTTTAATTAGTAAGAAATAAGATTGCATGTTGGTTTAAAAGAAAAATTAGTGATGCATGTCATTGTTTGGTTCTTGAGTAGTGATTTATGGTCATAGCCGAATAAAAAAATGGGTCTAAAAGAGATTGGTTTGATGCTAAGTGAATGCATGCATGTTTAATTGGAAAATTTGATTAGGGTTTGAGTCACTAAGTGATATTTTGATGTGTAATTCGAAAATAATGAATAAAATGATGGTAGATATATTTGATAATGTCATGGCTAATATGATTTATGTTTAGATTACAGATCTTTCTTAACAGGACAAATCAGTACTTAACCATTAATCAGTACTTATACTGGAAGTCAGGACTTAAGGATATCAGTACTTATATTATCAGGAGATAATCATCAGAAGTTAGATATCAGAACTTAAGTGCTGAAGGACGATCAGATAAGGACAGTAGCTGATTAAAGGAAAGAAGATCGAGATAAACATAAAAAGAGATATGCATGAAGAAGGAGTTCCGTGAAGAATGGAATACTTGGAAGAAAAGATATCTGATTGATATATTTTAGGAAGCAGAATTATATTCCATATCAATTAGCGATTATCTTGTAACTGTGTAGTATATAAACACAGACATAGGGTTTACACTTTAAGTGTTATCATATTCGAGAAGATTATTCATTGTAACCCTAGCAGCTCTCGTGATATTTGTTCATCACTGAGAGGTAACAGTTCCATACAGTAACAGAGTTTATTGTTTCAATAAAGTTTGTTTTCTGTTACTTAATATATTAAAATTCGATTTGATTGTATTGTACACTGTATTCACCCCCTCTACAGTGTGTGTGACCTAACAAGTGGTATCAGAGCTAATCCGTTAACACACATACAGTTAAAGATCCAAACACAATCATGTCTGACACAGAAACTCCAACTAAGCCTACCAAAACTGAGGAACCACCAAAGACACAAATTCAGAGTCGGTATGAGACCATCAGAGTTCCCATACTGAGACCATCTGAATATCCCATATGGAAGGTAAGGATGACCATGTTCCTGGAAGCAACAGATCCAGAATACCTTGATAGAATCAAGGAAGGGCCTCACAAACCAACCAAGCTCGCAGTTGCAGTTGCAGGTGAAGCAGCAAAGACCGTACCAAAGGAGAAGAGTGATTATACTGCTGAAGATATAGCATCAATTGCTAAGGATGCTAAGGTACGACACTTACTGCATAGTGCATTGATAATGTAATGTCAAACAGGGTAATCAACTGCAAGACTGCTAAGGAGATATGGGATGCTCTGGAAACAAGGTGTCAGGGAACTGACACAATTAAGAAGAACAGGAAGACAATTCTCACTCAAGAGTATGAACACTTTGACTCAAAGACTAATGAGTCATTGAATGATTTATATGATAGATTTGTCAAACTTTTGAATGATTTGTCATTGGTTGATAAAGAGTATGATCTTGAAGATTCAAACCTTAAATTCCTGTTAGCTCTTCCTGAATGTTGGGATTTGAAGGCAACAACAATAAGAGACAACTACAATCTTGATGAAACAACTCTTGATGAAATCTATGGAATGCTCAAGACTCATGAACTTAAGATGGAACAAAGAAGCAAGAGGAAAGGAGGAAAGTCAAGGACAGTTGCTCTTAAGGCTGAAGAAGAATCCCCCAAATCAGCTTCCTCAAGGAAAGACAAGGGTAAAGCTCTTGTTATAAAGTCTGATACTGAGTCATCAAGTTATGAAAGTGATGATGACTCAGATTCTGAAAGCTTGCCTGAGACTGATGCTGATGAGGAGATGATGAAGCTGTGTGCTCTTATGGTGAAAGGAATCACAAAGATTGCATACAGGAAGTTCAGGAAGGGAAAGAAGTTTTCCAGGAAAGGCATAAGTTCTGATAAGAAGAATTTCAGAAGATCTGAAGGCAGAGGAGGAAAGTCTGAAAGAGGAGATTATACCAATGTTAAATGCTATAACTGTGGTGAGAAATGCCACATATCTCCTGATTGCAAGAAGGCAAAGGGTAACAAAGGCAAGGCTCTTGTCACAAAGCAGAAAAGCTGGACAGACACCTCAGACTCTGAAAGTGAGGAGAACTATGCATTGATGGCAAATGCTGATAAAGAAAGTGCTGAGAGCAGTTCTGAAGCTGCTAAAACAAAGGTACCTCAGACTACTTATGCTTTTCATACTGATGATATTAATGAGTTGAGAAGATATCTTAAAACCATGTTTGTTAGTTATAGAGATCAAACTTTAACATGTGAAAGATTAACTTCTGAAAATCTTGCTTTTAAGAAAAGAAATGATTTCTTAGAAAAAGAGTTAGTCATGTTCCATCAAACTCAGAAGGATAGAGATGATGCCTTTTATGTTAGGGATGAAGTGCTAAAAATGAATGAATCTCTAAAAACTGAGTTAGAAAAGGAAAGAGAGATTATCAGGACTTGGACTAACTCTGGGAAAACAACTCAAAATTTGCTAAGTAGTGGAAACTGGAAAGAGGGCTTAGGTTATGGAGAAGATAAGAATGATAAAGGAACTGAAGAAATTAAGCCTGTTATTAAGCAAAAGCCAAAGTTAAAACCTGTTAAGTTTGTAACTGTAAGTCTAAAAATGAGAAATCAGAAGTTAAAGAGGAATTAACTTCTGACAAACTAAAACAGGAAAAGACAGCTGAAGTGAACATAGGCTTAATGACAAAGAAGCAGCTTAAGCATAAGCTGAAAGATGTTAAGAATGCAAACAAGGTAAAATCACCTAGGAAAAATAGGAATGGAAAGGAAGGTGTGAATAAAAGCAATGATTATAAACCTGTTCCTGATGCTCCTAGGAAAACATGTCATAACTGTGGAAGTTCTAACCATCTGGCTTCTTTTTGCAGGAAGAATAAGAATATTAACTCCTTACCTTCAAAATCAGGAGTTAAGAGTCAGTCTGTTAGATATAAACCACAAAATCCTTGTTTTCATTGTGGTAGTTTATGGCATTCCATTTATACTTGTAAGGAATATCATAGTTTGTACTATGATTATTATCAAATAAAACCTTCTTTGAAGAAAGCTTCCATTGTTCCTTCTAGTGTAAATTCTGATTCAAAGTCTGATAGTGTAAGTTCTGATAAGAAAAATGTTAACATAAACTCTGATGCTAAATCCGCTGCAAATGTTAACAAACTTAATAAGGCCAAAGGATCCAAGCAAGTCTGGGTCCTTAAAACTAATAATTAGTGGTTTTTGTGATTGCAGGGCAACAGGAAAAATATTCTAGTTCTGGACAGTGGATGTTCAAGACATATGACTGGAAATAAGGCCCTGCTATCAGACTTTGTGGAGAAAGCTGGCCCAAGTGTTTCTTATGGAGATAGCAACATTGGAAAAACATTGGGATATGGCAATATCAATCTTGGAAATGTCATAATTAAAGAAGTAGCTCTGGTCTCAGGACTTAAACACAATCTGATGAGTATAAGTCAAATCTGTGACAGAGGTTATCATGTTGATTTCTTTGAAGAACACTGTGAAATTGTGAGTAAATCTAAAGGCAAAGTTGTTCTGAAAGGATACAGGCGTGGTAACATTTATGAAGCTAAGCTTTCAACAAGTACTGATGGTTCTGCAATTTGTCTGATGAGTAGAGCATCAATTGAAGAAAGCTGGAATTGGCACAAGAAACTCTCTCATATAAATTTCAACAATATAAATGAACTGGTCAAGAAAGATCTTGTGAGAGGATTGCCAAAGTCAGTATTTGCTCCTGATGGCCTTTGTGATTCCTGTCAGAAAGCCAAACAAAGAAAATCTTCTTTTAAGAGCAAAACTGAATAATCAATTCTTGATCCTTATCATCTACTACATGTTGATCTATTTGGTTCAGTGAATGTCATGTCTATTGCAAAGAAGAAATATGCGTTGGTCATAGTGGATGAGTTCACCAGATACACATGGGTGTATTTCTTGCACACAAAAAGTGAAACTGCATCTATCTTGATTGATCATGTCAAACATCTGGATAAATTGGTCAAAGATTCTGTGAAAATTTTAAGGAGTGATAATGGCACCGAGTTCAAGAATTTGATAATGGAAGAGTTCTGCAAAAACCATGGAATAAAGCAGGAATTTTCTGCTCCTGGAACTCCACAGCAAAATGGAGTTGTTGAAAGGAAGAATAGAACTCTTATTGAAGCTGCACGTACAATGCTTGAAGAAGTAAAGCTTCCAACCTATTTCTGGGCTGAAGCTGTGCAGACTGCTTGTTTTACTCAAAATACAACACTCATTAACAAGCATGGAAAAACACCATATGAGATGGTGAAGAAAAAGAAGCCAAATCTGAAATACTTTCATGTATTTGGATGCAAGTGTTTTGTTCTCAAGACTCATCCTGAACAGCTATCCAAGTTTGATCTAAAAGCTGATGAAGGAATCTTTGTTGGATATCCACTTTCCACAAAAGCCTTCAGAGTCTATAATTTGAGAACAAAAGTGGTCATGGAATCTATCAATGTCTCTTTTGATGACAAGAAGATTACTGGTCTTGAAGATTTCATTGACCATGATCAGCTGAGATTTGAAAATGAAGACTCAAATTCTGATACTGAAAATCCTGACAGTCTAAGTCCTGATACTGTAAACTCTGATGGATTAAACTATGATGTTATTGAAACTGTGGTGACTACATCAAAGGAAGATGCACCTATGCAGGGGGAGCATACTCAAGATCTTACCACATCTCAAGAAACATCAGAACATACATCTGGCTCTTCAAGTTCTGATTCATCAAGTTCTGATAAGCCAAGTTCTGCCAGTACTGAAAATCTAAATTCTGAAGAATCCAACTCAGAGAGCATAGTTTCAGGGGGAGCATCAGAAAATGAAAATGAAGTCAGCATGGATCATGGGGGAGCATCCAGTTCTAGAGAAAACCTTCGATCTGCAAGGAAGTGGACAAAATCACATACAGCTGATTTGATAATTGAAAATCCTGATGCAGGTGTCAGAACTAGAACAGGTACTTCAAATGAATGTCTTTACAATTCTTTTCTCTTTCAGACTGAGCCAAAGAAAGTGGAAGAAGCTCTTCAAGATGCTGATTGGGTGCAAGCAATGCATGAAGAGTTGAATGAATTTGAAAGAAACAAAGTCTGGACCCTAGTGCCAAGACCAAAGAATAGATCTGTTGTTGGTACAATGTGGGTATTCAGAAACAAAACTGACAGTGATGGCATAATTACCAGGAATAAGGCAAGACTGGTTGTAAAAGGATATTCTCAACATGAGGGAATTGATTATGATGAAACATTTGCACCAGTTGCTAGGTTAGAAGCCATAAGGATATTTTTGGCTTATGCTGCTCACAAAAAGTTTACTGTCTTTCAAATGGATGTGAAAAGTGCTTTTCTCAATGGAGAATTGGAGGAGGAAGTATATGTTGAACAACCTCCAGGCTTTGTAGACTCCAAACATCCAGATTATGTCTACAGGCTTGATAAAGCACTTTATGGACTTAAGCAAGCTCCTAGAGCATGGTATGAGACTTTAGCTCAGTTTCTTCTGGAAAGTGGATTCAACAGAGGAACAATAGACAAAACATTGTTCTACCTCAACCATGGAAAGGACTTACTTCTGGTCCAGATTTATGTTGATGATATCATTTTTGGGTCTACAAATGACAGACTTTGCAAGAAGTTTGCCAAACTGATGCAGTCAAGGTATCAGATGAGTATGATGGGGGAACTTAGCTATTTTCTGGGCCTTCAAGTCAAGCAGAATGAAAAAGGCACTTTTATTTGTCAAACTAAGTACACCAGAAACTTGCTGAAGAAATTTGGAATGCAAGATTGTTCAAGTGCATCCACTCCCATGGCCACTGCAATAAAACTGGATAAGGATACTGGTAAATCAGTAGATATTACTGATTACAGAGGTATGATTGGCTCTCTACTCTATCTAACTGCTAGTAGACCTGATATCATGTATGCTACCTGTCTTTGTGCAAGATTTCAAGCAGATCCAAGATAACCTCACTTAACAGTTGTGAAAAGAATTTTTAAGTATCTTAAAGGAACATCTGATCTGGGATTGTGGTATCCTAGAGAATCAGATTTTAAACTAATAGGTTACTCAGATGCAGATTTTGCAGGTTGCAATATTGACAGGAAAAGCACAAGTGGAAGCTGCCAATTCCTTGGAGGCAGATTGGTTTCTTGGTTCAGCAAGAAACAAAAGTCAATTTCCACATCAACTGCAGAAGCAGAGTCTGCAGGAAGCTGTTGTGCACAGATTCTTTGGATGAAGAATCAGTTACTGGATTATGGGTTAACATATTTCAAAATCCCTATTTACTGTGATAATCAAAGTGCTATTGCTATGACAGGTAATCCAGTTCAACACTCTATGACAAAGCACATCAGCATCAGGTACCACTTCATAAGGGAACATGTGGATGAAGGTACAGTGGAATTGCACTTTGTTACAACAGATCAACAACTAGCAGATATCTTCACAAAACCACCGTGTGAAGCCACTTTTACAAGATTGGTAAATGAACTTGGAATGATTTCAGGTTCTTTCCCTAAATCTGCTTAGTCTTGTTCTGTATTATCAGACTTTATGATCAGTATTCACAGAATTTAATCTCTTTGTGTATTCTGTGATTATTTGATAAATGATTTTAAGTACTGACTGTTGTCTGATATATGTTTCTAAACTCTGATAAGTGATATGTCTGTCTAAGTAACCATTCAATCCTATGAGGATAATTGTGTTAGATACTGACCTAGTAGTCTTCAATAAACAAATGATCCCATGTAAGAAGTAATTATTTATGTGGAACTTTTATGACACAAGCAAATTCTGATAATTGAGCTTAGTTGAGTTTACTTTGTTTATCTTATTACTAAGTCACAAATTAGAATAATGCTACTCATCTATTAAGTTCTGATACTAGTAAAACTGCTGAATGTACTAAGTGCTGATAAACCTCACTTATAAAAAAAAGAAAAGAAAAATCAAAAAGATCAAAGAATAAAATCAGGTACTCCTTTGAGATCTAGAGTAAAAATATGGAAGGGAAGACCCAAGTGCATTGCTGGTATTAAGTAAATATGCATTAGAAAAGCAAAATATTTTCTTGGTGACTTTTCACACTCTATGATTACTGGAGAAATACTCTGATAATAGCATAAATTCTGATAAGCAGTCGTGACTCACTTACACTGAGAAGCCACTGTGAAATGGAATTTAAAAAGATGCATAAAATTAGCACAAAATAGTTGAGGTGGACTCAAGCATGAACTTATTCAACAGTAGGTTTCAGAATAATGACAGCTCTTTAGCAAAGTTTTAGTTATGTCTTATTTCTAAGATGTACTGAAGTGAATTAGACTTTACTCTTTGTCTGACATTTAGCTTAATTCACACACTAATCACTCCATATGAATGATGAAAATTACTGTGGTGGTCTATGTTGTTTTAGATAAACAGTCATTGTGTCACTTTGCACAAATTCCGAGGACAAGTTCTGATTGCATGTTCTGATGATTAAGTTCTGAAGAATATAACTCAGAACTTGTATGAGGACTTACTAAGATAGACATTCCTTTTTCGAGTTAAGAAATTATGTTCTGATAACTGTTAAGTTCTGATATAAGTCTATGTTATGATATTACAGTCTAAATTCTTTACTTGACTTATCCGTGGATAAGATTTGATAACAGTCTCGGTTCAAACTAGAATATGTTGAAGTGGAAGATTAATAGTCACTATGGTTAGGGTTAATGGTATTCGTACTTGAACAGTCTACTTTTACTTGTTACTTGTGCGCATTAAACCATGTTTTCTCCTTCCAATGAATGTTATTCTTTTTCCAAGTCTGGGGAAACGAGGTATAATTAATTCTACCTGTCAGCATTAAATACTTTTACGTCTCCTGGAATTCTCTTGCCTATATAAGCAGCCACTTCACATCAGCCTTCCCATCAAATTCTTTCTCACAAACTTACCTTCATACTTTTTCTTTCAAAAACACAATGGTCAGATACAACATGTTTTTGAACTACCAAAACTTCAATATGGAGCTAAGCTGTGCCGACTGGCAGCAGGAATGGCACGTCACGGCCATTCCTGAGGAGATATGGGACTCTGTCCCACATGAGGTACTGACCCACCTCCTGTTCTTCTATATGGACTACCATCGCCATCTGGAGCGATTGGAGGAGGAAAGGCTGGAAGCTCTCCGCCAGCAAGAGCGTATCATCCGACTCGCCATTCTGTTTGTCGAGAGTAGGAAGAAGAAATGATTTAATCTCGTCTTCTTCCTATTTTTCTTCATCATCAGCTTTGTCAGGCTTCTTAGATAGGACTAAGGCTGTTGATGTTAGGTTTAGTAGCTTAGGGAAATCTTGTATAAGTACTGATGTAATTTCCATTTCATGAATGTATTCTCTTGATATATTAATGAAATTTGTTTTTGTTTCAAGATTTTGTCTCTAAGTTATTTTGTAATACATTGATAAATCCTGATTGATATTCTGATGACCATATAAATTCTGTTTTAATTTAAGTTCTGACTTTCCTTTATCAGTACTTACTCATATGATTTATCTTGGTCATTTTTCACTAGATTTCTTTTCAGAATATTAATGATACAGTGAAAAATAATTAAATCAGTGGGAACGGTTTCAATTTTGAATTAAAACTGTTTCACCTTGATTAATGGAATATCTGGTAAATGGAACAGTTTTTCCTTGAAAACAGGCAAGTGGGCAAGTAATGATTACTGTTTTCTCGAGCCCAGTAACTATCCGTTATTACTACATGTCTGACATGTGTCCAACGGTAACATTTTTTTTCAGAGTATAAGTACGACAGAGAAAGGATTTCTTTAATCTTTTATTTCCTTCATACTTTTTCTCTCTACTTGCTTTTACTCTCTCTTTCTCTCACGTTGGTTTTTCATACAGACATTTTATCAAACACCTAACAGGCACTTTTAAATCTCAATTTTTCACATGACACCTAAGGATTTAATCATTGATGGAGCTAAGTTTGTTCCAAACAACTATGCTGCAATTCTTGATCATGATGAAGCTCCATCTGAATTGCATTTTGTGCAAGATCTTCTTGCACACAGTGAGATTGGGTATGCACTGACCCAGCCTTCAGTCTTTTCGAGCCAACAAGTTCTAACGTTTTGGCGGACTGGGCACTTTGATGATGGTGGTAAACATGGCACTCCCAGTATTGTTTTCGAAGTGGGTGATTCATCTTATGCAGTCACTCCTGGTATAATACGCAAAGCTCTACATCTCCCAGAAGATTGTACCTTTTCAATTCCAGAAGAATCAACTCTTCAGAAGTTAATGGCAAATTTGGGGTATGAAAAGAGTTTGGCAAAACTTGGGCAGTTGAAACAGGCTCATATCAGAAGAGAATGGAGCTTCTTCTTCGACTGCATCACCAAAGCTTTTGGGAACAAATGTTCAAATTTTGATGCTATCACAATTCTGAGTCAGCACATAGGGTATGCTATTATAAACCAAACTCATTTTGATTTTGCAACTGGTATAATTGGTTTTATTGGGGATAGGATGACAGAGGATAGGAATGTTGTCTATTTTGCTAGATTCTGTCAACTTATTTATACTTTTTGTACTGATGAACCTCAATTAGTCAGTTCCTCAACCCCACCTTTTAAAGTTGCAAAACGCTACTTTAATGACCTGGTAAATGCTAACACTAAGAAATCAGTGGTTAGACCATTACAGATTCCTCAGTCTATAAACCAGATCCTCGTAAATGCTGATCCTGATACTTATAGATCTGTTTACTCTGATGTCCAACCAACAACAAACACCCAAAAACCATCATCCTCAGCACCTACCACTCATTCTACTCAACCTACCCTCAGGAAATATCTCAAATCCTATCTCTCCACTTCACAGACTGTTCAACCCTCATCCTCAACACCTACTGTGAAGCCTTCATCCTCCAAGCCAAAGAGGACAAAGACTGTTCCTCAAACACCTCAAAAGAGAAGGAGGATTTCCTTGAGAGATGAATCTGATACTGAGGAACAGGTTCCTTCTTCAGAACCTGTTGTAGGTGAAGCTGAGAAAGAGACTTCTCAGAAGGATTCTGGAATTGGGGGATCTAGGCTTCTCAAAAGGCTTAGAAGAATGACAGTTCCTGAAACTCCCAAGGAATCCAAATCAACACAGAGATACAAGAAACAGAGGGCAAAAAGGCCAGTTTCAGATGATGAAGAGGAAGCAGCTAAGGAAGGGGATCAGGAATCTCTGATCTCACAAGACAAGGAATTTGCTCCAGTCACTTCTTCTCCATCAACTCCATCTGAACCCAAAGTTTTTCTTGAAGGATGAATAGACTTTGATCAACACAGCTTGGCTTTCTTAAAGTATCCTGTGAAGAGGCCACTGAATCTCCCTTCCTCCTTTGTACTTGAACACCAACCTTTAAGGTAGGTTTCTATATGCATCAACTGCCCTTACTTCATCCAGTTCCTCCAGATAAAGGTTTAGATCTGAGAATTCTTTGATGTTACACAAGTACAAGTAGTCTCCCCTGCTGACCTTGGGTTGAGCTTTAACTACTAACTTGGATTTGAGAGGTGACAGCTTCACTTTCTTGACTGCCCTTGATTTTGTCCTTTTTGGCTTGGTAGGGATTGGCAAGTTGATGTCAAGAATTGGTAATTTATCCCACTCTATTGGTTCATCCTTTGGCACAATAGGCTCTCCATGTATGTTCCTGTAGGGGTCCACCACCCTTATGTCTTCAAATACCACAGAGGGCTTTGATGCTTGAGTTTTAGCTTGAGTGGATTCCTTAGGAAATTGATCTTCCAATTCCTTGTCAACAACATCCAGTTTCCTTTTTGTTCTTCTAGCCAATTCTTTCTTTCTTGGGGATTTCTTCTGTTCTTCAATCTTCTTCTTTGATTCATCAGCTTCAGATGGTTGAGAGGGAATTTGTTGAGAAGAGTTTACAGCCTGTAGCTTGGCCAAGATGACAATCTGCTCTTTCTTTTATTTAGATTTCTTTGCATCTAGAGCAGCTTGTCTCTTTTCCTTCTTTAATCTTGCTTTCTCTTCTTTCTTTGCTTGAGCAAATTGTGGATGTCCAGCTACCACACAAATTTCCTTTCTATTTCTGAAAATCTTAGCAATTCTCCTTTTTGAGGCTGAATCAGCTGGATCTTTATAGAAGACAATGGATCTTGACAGAAGCTTCTTTTCATCAGGCTTGGCTGTCTCATATACAGTGTCCAAGGGATTCTTCAAAGATGACTTTGGATAATTTGCCCTTGGTTTGAGAATTATTTCAGCCTTTTGTGATTTGATGCAGGAAGATTGTCCTTTCTCCAGATAGTTCATGCTCATCTCATTCACACTGATTGGCTTGACATGAGAGTGATGGATGGCTGACTTAACTGGCTCCTCAACTAGTTTAAACTTTCTCTGAATTTCCTCATCAATCTTTTCCCAGCTGATTAAACTCAACTTTCCTTTTTCAGCAACTTTCAAATTTGCTGCTGCTGCTTCAATTAGATCTATACCATCTGCAACTGGTGGCTTGGAGATAGTAATTGAAGGTACAATTACTTTGCTGATTTGTACTTGAAGTTTCTCCCCCTCTGTTGGTCCTTTCTCCCCCTTACTTGATTCTCTCTCCCCCTTTTTGTTATCATCAAGTTGAGGAGTTAAGCCTTGTGCTTTAGCCAGTTGCATGAGAAGATTTGTCCGAGTCTGTTGATTTTGAAGAAGAATAGCCACTGAGTCTTCAATAACTTGAACTCTGTTTTCCAGCTTGGCTAGCTTCTTTTCAGATTCTGATTCTCTCCTTAACCTTAGTAGTAGATCTTGCATGGTACCATATGGCATTACTGAATCCAGCTTCTCAGAGTTATAGGTCTTCAAGTCAGCTATATCTCTTTTCAATTCATCCACACTGAGATTCTGTCTTAAGTGCTGGATCTTCATTAGATGTAGAGAGTCTAGGTGAGCTTGAAGAACAGCCTTGGTACCAGCATCTGAAGTTTCCTGAAGGGCCTGTTGAATAGCTATTACTTGTTTGACCAAAGACACCTCAAATTGTCATGGTGTAGATTCCTTTGCCCATGCCCATTCAGATAAACTTAAAGCAGAACTTGGGCCTTCAGCTCCCCCTAAGTTCATGTTTCCATCCAAAGAACCAGAGTCATCATCATTAGAATTTACTCCAAATTCTTCAGATGGCTCCCCAGCTTGAGAAGGCATCCTGTTAACAGCAGCTTTATCTCTTTGAAGAGATTCTGTGGTGTGCACCAAATTCAAAGTCTGCTCTGCCTCCACATTGCCCTGAGCAACCAACAATTGATAGGCTGACATAGGATGAGTAAAAGTGTCAGCATCCAAGGAAATGTTATCAATTTCAGCTTTGTAATGTTGCTGAAATTTTCTTCCCTTTTCAGCATCATCCACAATCATTGACTTACTAGCAATGGCTGGATCCACCCTTATTTCTCCTGTACCTGCCTTTCTCTTATATTCTCTCTTTTGTTACATCAGGGTCTCACCCTGGCTCCCCACCCTCACACCCTCACCTTCACCTACTAAGGTGGGACTCCTCTCACTCACTTTTGCCAATCCTGAATAAATGGATTGCTGAGATTCACTCTCTTCCTCTCCTTTTGCCTGGGAGCAACCGAGCCTCTCACTCAAAGCACTCTCCTCTCTCAGTCCTAAGAGTGATTGTATTACCACTAAATCTTCTGTACTAGAAATAATTGAAGTTTAAAGTTGTGCAGAGACACTCGACGGATAAGTGATATCCATCGGGTGAGTGGTAAAGCTATCCGACGGATAACTGTTGTTAAGCTTATCCGTCGAGATACAATCACTACTCGACGAATGAACAATATCCATCGAGAGAGTAGAAATGAATGAGGTGGGAAGAGAAACTATTGTTGACTCTGTGTTGATTGAGGTTATTTGAGGCACAGATGTCACAATAGTATCTGAAAGAATTGGCAAGTGAGCCAACAAATCATCTAAAAGATGATGCTCACTTGCACTAGATTTTGGCTTCCCCAACAGAGTTAAAGAAGGGGAATCAGGAATTAAAGTGTTTATCATATCCACTTCCAGTGAGTTAGTTGGTGGGTTAAATATCAAATTGGTCACTGAAGTGAAAGTGATATATCAATTCCTTCACTGATCTTAACGGGGTATCATTTTGATCACTAAAGTCGTATAATTATCAAATAGATAACTCCAAAAAAGTGACGAAAAAATAAATATTATCTTTGGTTAAGTTCTAAACATTTTTCTTCAACGCTACTATAATCAAATGAAAAGTTATGAACTCTGGTATTTTAGATAATATATCTAGATTTTAAAACTTTTATTTACTATTTATTTTTAATTAAGTAAGATAAAATAACTATAAAATTTAAAATAAATAGTAAATAATTTTTTTAAAATCTAGATATATTATCTAAAATACTAGAGTTCACAACTTTTCATTTAGTTATAGTAGCACATAACAGATGATAATATTTACTTTATAATCGCATTTTTAGAGTTATATATTTGATATTTATGTGACTTTAGTGATCAAAATGATACCCCGTTAAGATTAGTAAAGGAAGTGATATATGGCCTTCACTTCAGTGACTACTTTGATATTTAACCGGTTAGTTGGTGAGTATGGTGTTTCAGTGGCTTCTATTATAAGAGATTTTGGATGTGACTCCACATTTATTGGAGCCACATCAATCTGAATTTGAGAAGGTGCAGGGACTGTGTCTTTAGCACCAGTTTACACTGTGTGTGTGCCCTGTGCATCCCCAGTTGTTTTGGATTTCTTCTTTCTAGTGTAAGTTTGGGGTGAGCTTGTGTCCCTAACCCTTTTGGCCTGTGCTCTTGGATGAGAGCTTTGTTCAATAGCCACATCCTTTTGGGAGGATGCATCTAGAAGTGAGCTTTTGTCCTTTTTAAGCACTGCAGTTTGTTGGGAAACTGCAGTGTGGCTAGGCTGGGATTCACTCAACTCTCCAACCTTATCCTTGGGGTTTCTTTGATGTTCACCCCTTCCCTCACCTATCTGACCTTCCTTCACACTCCCCTCTTTGGCTTTGGTAGATTTTTCAACTGGTACCTTTTGAGAGATACCAGAGGGGGTTTTCTTTGATTTGGATTTGGAAATTACAGTTGTTTTGGCAGCTTTGGTAGGCAACTGTTTGGTCATTGTCACAGTTGTCATAACTATGCCTGAAGTCAAAGAAATAGAGGAGATTGGAATAGTTGAGGGTATGGATGAACTTACCTCACTTACCTGAGGTGTCAGCATTACAGGGAAATAGAACATTGGCACATCCCTATGGTGGTTGGCTCTGTTCAAATCTGTAATGATTCTTCTCTCTTGAACCCAACAAGCTAATTTGTTGTTTGGGTTCTCAAGTGCAATTTCTTGACAAAGATGGTTAGCCAATAGCATAAAAAATCTAGCATAATATATGTTCTTTCCCCTTTTAGCTAACTCACCTAGTTTAAAACCTAACTCATATATGACAAGGTCACTGAAATTGTAAAATTTGTCTGTAACTAGCATGTATAGCATGTTAAACATGGAAATGTTCACAAAATCAAAATTACTGATTTTTCCAGGGAAAACTTTAGTTACAACATCACACATAAAACTCCATTCCTTCCTAAGACCTAATCTCCTAATATCACTTAGCTTATTAGTAGGAAGTGCATAATGCATGGAATTAAGCATATTGATCAAATCAGTGTCAGTGTATGGTGAAGTTACATTATCATTAGGAATCTTGAAACATGCTTTTATCACATCACTATTGATACAGAATTCATTACCTTTGATGGTCAGAGTGATGGTTTTGTCAGTAGAGTTGTAAATTGCAGAGGTCTACATATCTTCTACAACTTCACAAAAGATTGTGGGTGATTCAAGCATGGCAAAACTTAACTTGCAGTTCTTCACGAAGTCCATCATCTTGTGATAGTCTTCTGATTGCTGAATGCCCTTGTTAACCAAAGCAGTGAAGTTGTTCTTCTCATAAATGAACCCAGTCTGAGACATAATCTTTACTACAGGTGCCATTGTTAGAGAAGGAAAGCTTGAAGAGAAAGATGATTTTTGCTTGAGAGAGAATGAAATAAACACAGTTGAATTTGAGAATGATAAAAGAAAATGATTAGAATGAAATAAGCTTTTATACTTTGCTCAAAAACAACGGATAAAAATAATAAAGAGAAGTAAATTACCCAATAGAAATTTCCTAAATTAGCCGTTTTAAAAATAAACTGTAAAAATTCCACTCATTATCCGTCGTGTAATGCTTACAAACTGTAAGTATACTCGATGGATGATGTTCAGGGAATTAACGGTTAAGATTTAGACACTTCGACGGATGAGGATAAACTGTTATCCGTCGAGTTTTAAAAGATTCCAGAAAAATAATTGATTTTTATTTGCACATTGTATATCGACGGATGACTTAACTCAATGGATAATGGTCATCCGTCGAGATGCAAATTTTGACTTAGTCAAAATTTCATTCATGACCAAAAATCAGTTAAATTTCTGGCTACTTTTCAACTTGCAAAATAACTCAGATAGATTCAAGAGTAATTAAGCATACCTAACTCACTTACCAACCTAGAAAAGGTGGATTCATCCAGTGGCTTGGTAAATATGTCTGTAAGTTGCTTCTCACTTAGAACAAAATGTAACTCTACAGTACCATTCATTACATGTTCCATTATGAAATGGTACTTGATATCTATGTGCTTTGTCCTTGAATGTTGCACTGGATTTTCAGTGATGGCAATTGCACTTGTGTTATAACAGAAAATAGGAATCCTCTCAACTTGCAGACCATAGTCTAGCAATTGATTTTTCATCCATAAAATCTGTGCACAGCAACTGTCAGCAGCAATATATTCAGCTTCAGCTGTAGAAGTAGAAACTGAATTTTGCTTTTTACTGAACCAGGACACAAGCTTGTTTCCTAAAAATTGACAAGTTCCTGTTGTGCTTTTTCTGTCAATTCTGCAACCTGCATAGTCTGCATTTGAATAACCAGTTAGATCAAAACCAGAATCTCTAGGATACCAAATGCCAAGTTTTGGTGTTCCCTTGAGATATCTGAAAATTCTCTTAATAGCTATTAAGTGAGACTCTCTAGGATCAGCCTGAAATCTAGCACATAAACATGTAGCAAACATTATATCTGGCCTACTAGCTGTTAAGTACAGAAGTGAGCCAACCATGCCTCTATAGCCTGAAATATCCACAGACCTTTGAATAGTGTTTAGTTCAAGCTTAGTTGCAGTGGCCATGGGAGTTTTTGCAGATGTGCAATCCATTAGATCAAACTTCTTTAAAAGATCAAAAATATATTTAGTTTGACTAATGAATATTCCATCACTAACTTGCTTAACTTGTAAACCAAAAAAGTAAGTTAGTTCTCCCATCATACTCATTTCATACTTACTTTGCATCAGTTTGGCAAACTTTTTACAAAGTTTCTCATCTGTAGAGCCAAAGATAATATCATCTACATAAATTTGAACAAGTATGCTAGAGCCATTAACATATCTGAAAAATAAAGTTTTATCTACAGTACCTCTTGTGAAGTGATTTTCCAAAAGGAACTTTGATAAAGTGTCATACCAGGCTCTAGGTGCTTGCTTCAGTCCATAAAGTGCTTTCAGTAGATAATAGACATACTCTGGAAAATTTGGATCTTCAAAGCCAGGAGGTTGACGAACATACACTTCTTCCTCCAAATCTCCATTCAGAAAGGCACTTTTGACATCCATTTGATAGACCTTGAAATTGGCATGGGCTGCATAAGCTAAGAAGATTCTGATGGCTTCAAGTCTTGCAACAGGAGCAAATGTTTCATCAAAATCTATTCCTTCTTGCTGGCAATAGCCTTTAGCAACCAATCTGGCTTTGTTCCTTACTACTATGCCATTTTCATCCATCTTGTTTCTGAATACCCATTTGGTGTCTATTGGATTTTTTTCTTTAGGCTTGGGTACCAGCTTCCAAACTTTATTTCTTTCAAATTGGTTTAGCTCCTCCTGCATAGCTAAAATCCAATCAGGATCTAACAAGGCTTCTTCTACCTTCTTTGGTTCTTCCTTTAACAGAAAGCTGCCGTATAGACATTCTTCTTGAGTTGCTCTCCTGGTTTGAACTCTAGAAGAAACATCACCAATAATCAGTTCAAAGGGGTGATCTTTTGTCCATTTCCTTGGTTGACGTAGATTAGCTCTAGATGAAGAGACCTCAATGTTGTCTTGATGTGTGATTGAGTTTTGATTGCTAGAAACTCCCCCTGAGTTTGTGGATCTTTGATTTGAGAAGGGGTACTTTCTATAGGTGACCTTCCTTGATTTCCTGCTCCTTTAGATAACCCGACGGATGGTGAATTTTGAGTACCGACGGATGAGGCAGGCTGTCTTCCGACGGATAACACAGATTGCCTTCCGACGGATGAAGCATTATGTAACTCGACGGATGTTGAGTTATGTGCTTCATTGGTGGTAGATTTGTCTGCATTATCCTTAGACACTGTTTCTTGATCACTCTCATCATCACTTTCATCACTGACCATCTCAACATTGTCGAAGAGGCTCTCATGGTAATCTCCATCTTTTAGTCCTTCAATCTTTTTATCATCAAACACAACATGTATAGATTCAACAACAATTTTGGTTCTTAGATTGTAGACTCTATATGCTTTACCAACAGCATATCCAACAAAAATTCCTTCATCTGCTTTAGCATCAAATTTCCCATTTTGTTCAGTTTAATTTCTCAGAATATAGCATTTACAGCCAAAGACATGAAGAAAGTTTAGAGTTGGATTCTTGTTCTTGAACAATTGATAAGGTGTCATGCATCTTGCTTGATTAATCAGAGAGATGTTCTGAGTGTAGCATGCAGTGTTTACAGCTTCAGCCCATAAATATGTTGGTAATTTTGATTCTTCAAGCATTATCCTTGCAGCTTCAATAAGAGATCTATTCTTTCTTTCCACTACTCCATTCTGTTATGGAGTCCTTGCTGGTGAAAACTCATGCAAGATCCCATTTTCCTCACAAAATGCTCTCATGACATAGTTCTTGAACTCAGTTCCATTGTCACTCATGATTCTTCTAACTTTGAAATCAGGATGATTGTTAACTTGCCTTATGTGATTGATGATGATTTCACTAGCCTCATCTTTAGACTTTAGGAAATATGTCCAAGAGAACTTTGAGAAATCATCTACAATTACTAGACAAAATCTTTTCTTTGAAATTGACAATACATTGACTGGTCCAAACAAATCCATGTGAAGGAGTTGCAGAGGCTCTTCAATTGCTGAATCAAGTTTCTTCCTGAATGATGCTTTGATCTGCTTCCCTTTTTGGCAGGCATCACACAGTCCATCCTTTGTAAACTCCACTAGAGGAATGCCTCTAACTAGCTCTTTCTTTACCAGCTCATTCATGGTCTTGAAGTTTAAATGGGATAGCTTCTTGTGCCATAGCCAACTTTCATCTTGACTTGCTTTACTGAGAAGACAAGTTACAGATTATGCTTTAGTTGAGTTGAAGTCAGCTAGATACACATTTTCTCTTCTCACACCAGTGAGAACCACTTTGTTGTTTTGATTTTTAGTCACAACACAGGCTTCTTTGTTGAAGGTTACTGAGTTGCCTTAATCACAAAGCTGGCAGATACTCAACAGATTGTGTTTGAGACCATCCACTAAGGCAACCTCTTTAATGATGACATTGTCCTTTGAAATCAAGCCATATTCCACAGTATAACCTTTGCTGTCATCTCCAAAAGTGATACTTGGGCCAGCTCTCTCCTTCAACTCTGTGAGCAGGGTAGAATCACCAGTCATGTATCTTGAACAGCCACTATCCAAGTACCAAAGATTCTTTCTGTTTCCCTGCACACATCAAAATCAAATCAAGTTGATTTTGGTACCCAAGTTTCCTTGGGTCCTGCCTTGTTAGCTTTCTTCTTCTGTTTCTTAGGCCTTATCTCATTTGACTTAGGAATTTCAGATTCTTCCTTAGTCAATTGGATTGTACCTTTGAAACCACTAAATGCAACAGAATTATCATGCATGTTATGGCTAACAGGAAATGACATGCTTGGTGCAAACATGTTATTCCAGTAAGGCATGCTAAATGTCATTTGAGGCATATTGTATGCAGCATAATATGGATTAGGTGCAAATGGCATATTAGCAAACTGTGCATTCATGTTCTGTGTAGGCATAACATTAACAGGCATGGGAGGCATGGCATTTATGTTAGGAAATTGAGGTTGAACAGACATGGGAGTAGGCATGGCAGATTTGCAATTAACAGACAAATGATTTACACTACCACACTTGACACAGATTTTTCTAGGAGCATATTTATCAGGTGTGTAGTTATTGTGTTTGTTAATCCCTACTTTACCATTCCTATTGTTTTTCTTTTTAGTCTCTGTTTTTACCTCTATCTTCTCAAGACTGTCACTTAACTGTTTGACAGTCATGTGACCAACATTAGCCTTTTTCCCTTTCTTAGCTTGACTTGACTCTCCTGAGACAAAGTTCTTGGAAACAGACCCATACTTTTCATTTAGCTTGATTAATTTGGCTTTGCTAATGGGTTTGCTTACAGCCGACGAATGAGGATTTTTATCATTCGACGGATAACACTTTTTGTTATCCGATGTATAGTCCTCATCATCCGTCGAGTCTACATCTGTCAGCAACCCATCTACCAAAATAGGTTCTAGTTTCTCCTTATTCTTTTTCCAGGCTTCATCACAAAAGACTCAATTCCTTGAACCTTGGTGATTTGAGTATGAACATCCCTCGATGTTTTCCATGCTTTAATCACCTCTTGTTCACGCTCGAGCTGCTTCTTCAAAATTTCTTCCTTTTTCAAGGACTCTGTTAATTCCTATTTGGCAATCTTACACTCAATTTTTAGTTTCTCAAACTCAACAAACTGAGACTCAAGTACATTGTTCCTCTCACTTAAAAATAAATTGTTTTCTTTGATTTTAGCATTTTCTTTAGTGAGAGACTTAAGTGTAACACGCAAATGATACAATTCTGTAGACATGTCATTTATGGCATCATTACACTCAACTTTAGATAAATGTGCAAGGTTTGTAGTGATTACCTGATTGCTTGAGGAACTTGTCTCTGTTTCATCAGACTTGGACATTAGGGCTAGATTGACATAGCTGACATCTTCATCTTCATCCAAACCATCAGCTGCCCAGTCATTCTCTTGTGTAATAAAAGCCCTTTCCTTTTGTTTGAGTAGATCAAAGTATTTTTGCTTGTAATCTACAGACTCAAACCTTTTCTTACTGGATTCTGACTTTCTACACTCATTTGCAAAATGCCCTGCCAAGCCACATTTGAAACATTTGAATTTTGACTTATCCACCATGTTTCTATTTGGCTTGGCTGCTCCAAAGTTCTTTTTGAACTTGAGCTTGGCAAATCTTCTTGAAAGGAATTCTAGGTGCTCATAAATGTCCTCCATGTCATCTTGGCTCAATGATTCTTCACTTTCTGCAGCTAGCCCCTTACCCTTGATTTCACAGACCTTTGAAGTTGATTCCACAGCTTCTATCTTCACTTCTTTCTCCTTTTCCAGATCAACAACTAGTGCAATGGATCCTCCTTTCTTCTTTCCTCTCTCCATTCTTTCATCCTGCTCTATCTCAAGCTCATAGGTTTTCCGAATGCCATAAAGTCTCTCTAAAGTAAACTCCTTATAATCTTGTGAGTTTCTCAATGAGACTGTCATTGGTTTCCATTCCTTTGGAAGAGATCTGAGAAATTTCAGATTGGAGTCTTTAGTCTGATAGACTCTTTCATGCAACTTAAGAGCATTTAGTAGTTTTTGGAATCTACTAAAAATGTCAGTGAGTGACTCACTTTCTTCATTGTGAAAATGCTCATATTGTTAAATCAGGAGCTGCATTTTATTTTCTCTTACTTGCTCAGTACCATCACAGATTATCTGTATTGTGTCCCAAACTTCATTGGCAGTCTTGCAGTTGATGATGTTGTCAAACATGTCTGCATCAACACCATTGAACAGAATGTTCATGGCCTTTTTATCTTTCCTGACTTGTTCAATGTCAGGATCAGACCATTCATGCCTTGGCTTTGGAACAGATGGCTCATTTCCTGTTGCAGCTCTCATTGGAATATGAGGGCCTCTTTCTATGCAGTCCACATAGGCCTCATCTTGAGAAAGCATATGAAGATGCATCTTTACCTTCCAATGATGGTAATTATCTTTATCAAGAAAAGGAATCTTGACTCCAACATCTTTCTTGTTCATCTTGCTGAATTGTTTTGATCTTTAAACTCTTTGTTGATTAAGAGCTTGCTCTAATACCAATTGTTAGTCCCTTAATAATGTAGCAAGAATTACAGAAGGGGGGTTGAATGGAATTCTTGAACCTTTTTCTTGAAATAAAAATGTTTTGATTAGCACAATGCGGAATATAAACTTAAATGAATCAAAACACAAGTAATTAAAAACAAGAGTCTTTAAAAACTTTCTGGTGGATTTAAACAATTCCACCAGAGATATATATAATATATCGAGAGGACTCTGTGTGCAGAAATGCTCACAGCTGCTTACAAAATAGAACTACTGAGAATACAGGAAATGCTAAAGATTATGCTTACAAAGATTTCTCTGTTTTTGAGTTTCTCTCAGTTATCTCAGTTATTTCTATTTGCTACTCTCTTGGTTTATATAATACCAAGATTACAAAGTCAAAAAGACTGAACAAATATAAAATCTAACAGTCTTAATCTTTGCTGATTTTGGTCCTCTATTACCCAGTTAATGGGCTTCCACAATGTGTTTGTATCCAACTCGACGGCTGTGTGTCAGCTTTCACTATTCAACTGATGTTTGAATTCTTGATATGATCATCCGTCGACTTTCAGATCATCCGTCGATGACTTAATTAATCATCCGTCGACTGCTATGTTAAACATCCGTTGATAGTCATTTGATCATCCGTCGAAGGCTTTGTTAATCATCCGTCGGTAGCTATTTTGGCACTTGACTTCATTTCACTTATACAGAATTACAAGACATTACTTATGTACAATTAATCAACCTATTCTGCATATCTATTTAAAGTCAACATGACTTATATGCTACTACAGATTCTATGCAAAGGTGCATACATCACTATGCTATAAACTTATTATTACATAAGCTACTCACTCGATGGATAATAAGTTAATCATCCGTCGGGACTATAATGAGTTATCCGTCGGGACTATAATTCTTATCCGTCGAGTTCTACATTATTTCACTAAGTAAAATCTACTTAGATGTTTTGTTTAAGTGATCATCAAGTACACAACATATTCACAACACATACTCTCCATCCTGTGACTGTTCGAGTGGAGATGAACTCGTTCTTCTCATTTGCTACCACAGTGATACCTCCTTTCTTAGGTACACATTGCACGGGGCTCACCCAAGAACTGTCAGAAATAGGATAAATGATTCCTGCATCCAGCCACTTCAGAATTTCTTTGTTCACCACTTCTTTCATGATAGGATTAAGTCTGCGCTGTTGCTCAACAGTCGGCTTACTACCCTCTTCTAGCAGAATCTTATGCATGCAGTATGAAGGGCTGATCCCTTTGATGTCTGCTATAGTCCATCCGATAGCCGATTTGAATTCTCTCAAGATCCTTAAGAGCTTGTCCTCCTCACTACCTGAAAGGTCAGATGCAATAATAACAGGTAAAGTAGATGCATCACCTAAAAAAGCATACCTCAAGTGTTCAGGCAATGGTTTAAGCTCCAAGGTAGGTGCTTCCTCAATAGATGGTTTGAGCTTTCCTTCAGCATTTTTGAGGTCAGAAGTACCAAGAGATTCAAATGGTATGTCTAGATTTCGCCTCCAGGGAGAAGCATTTAGATATTGTAGTTGCTCATTGCCATCCTCATCATCACTGTCAAAATCCCCCACTAAGGCCTTCTCTAATGCATCAGACATTAGCATATGATTAAGTTCTGAAGTAACCACAGAATCAATCAAATCCACTTTTAAACACTCCTCATCTTCTGTAGGGAATTTCATTGCTTTGAATACATTGAATGTCACATCCTGATCCTGCACCCGCATAGTAAGTTCACCTTTCTACACATCTATCAAGGTACGACCTGTAGCCAAGAAAGGTCTTCCCAAGATTATGGGAATCTTCTTATCTTCCTCGAAATCCATAATAACAAAGTCTGTAGGAAAGAAGTGCTTATCCACCTTTACTAGCACATCCGCCACTATGCCTCGTGGGTAAGTAATAGAACGATCAGCCAATTGAAGAGACATGTAGGTGGGCTTTGGATTAGGCAATTTCAACTTTTTAAAGATCGACAACGACATCAGATTGATGCTTGCTCCCAAATCACACAGGAACTTGTCAAAAGACAACTTGCCAATGGTGCAAGGAATGGTGAAGCTACCTGGATCTTTAAGCTTTGGAGGTAACTTTTATTGCAGCACAGCACTGCATTCTTCCGTTAGAGAAACGGTCTCAAGATCATCCAGTTTCACCTTCCTTGAAAGAATACTCTTCATAAATTTTGCATAACTAGGCATTTGCTCCAGAGCCTCAGCGAAAGGTATGTTGATGTGAAGTTTCTTGAACACCTCCAGAAACTTACCAAACTGCTTATCCAGCTTTTGTTGTTGCAATCTCTTAGGGAAATGTGGTGGAGGATAGAAGTGTTTCTCCCCTGTATTACCCTCAGGCAGAGTGTGTTCAATAGTAGTCTTCCTTGGTTCCTCCTCTTCCTCCTTTTGTTTAGCTTCTTCATCGCCAGCTTCAGCTTCTCCTTCTTTCGCTTTTTCAGCATCAGCAACTTTTCCAGACATTAAGGTAATAGCCTTGACTTGCTCTTTAGCTTCCTTCCTGCCTGGCACTTCAGTATCACTGGGAAGTGTACAGGTTGACGATTGAGCACTGCATTAGCTATTTGACCGATTTAATTTTCCAAGATCTTGATAGAAACCGCCTGACTTTTGCACAATAGCTTAAGTTCCTCAAAATCAGCACTAGAGGGTGGAGCTGCACCTCCTTGTTGAGGATATGATTGCCTTTGAGCATAATGCTGTGGTTGCTGGAATCCAGGTGGATTGAACTGTATACTTACGCCTTGCTGATATGGTTGTTGAATAACATTTTGATTATTACTCCAGCTGAAATTTGGATGATTTCTGTTGTTCGGATGATACGTAGCTGGCACAGGCTGCTGCTGTCGCTGATAATTGTTCACATACTACACATATTCATTAACAAGAGAACACTGATCCGTAGCATGAGAATCTGCACAGAGCTCACAGACCATAGCTATCTGATTGACCCCATAGGTGGCTAGAGAGTCGACCTTCATAGACAACGCTTGGAGCTGCGCTGCAATAGCTATAGCTGCATCGACTTCCAGAATATCTGCTACCTTCCCAGGCATCATCCTTTGAGTTGGGTTTTGATGCTCATTTGCAACCATAGTCTCAATAAGATTATAAGCCTCAGTATAGCTTTTGGCCCACAAGGCGCCTCCAGCTGCTGCATCGAGCATGGGCCGAGATTGGGCCCCCAAACCATTATAGAAACAAGTGATCTACATCCAATCAGGCATTCCATGAAGTGGATACTTTCCCAACATCTCTTTGTAGCGATCCCAAGCTTCGCACATAGATTCTGTAGGTTGCTGCGCAAAATGAGTAATAACACTCCTCATAGCCGCAGTCTTCGCCATTGGATAAAACTTCACCAGAAACTTTTGCGCAAGATCTTGCCAAGTAGTGATAGACCCAGCTGGTTCAGTATGTAACCAGTCCTTAGCTTTATCCCTCAGAGAGAATGGGAAAAGCCTCAGCTTGATAGCCTCATCAGTCACACCATTATATTTGAAAGTACTGCAGATCTCGACAAAATTCCTTATGTGCATGTTGGGGTCTTCAGTCACAGCACCTCCGAAAGAAACAGAATTATGCACCATGTGAATAGTGCCCGACTTGATTTCAAAGGTATTAGCCTGAATAGACGGATGAAGAATGCTAGACTGAATGTCATCAATTTTGGGCCGAGAAAAGTCCATAAGAGCTGGATCTGCCGGAACTAAACGATCACCCATGGTTACTGGCTCTTTCTGCTCACATCCAGAATCCGAATCTTCAAAATCTATCTTCTCCGGAATATCAAGAACTTTATCTGTCTCCTCAGCCGTATCTAAAGTCCTCTTGCGAGTACGAGAACGTGTTTGCATAAACGTTTGCTAAAGCACCTAAAACACAACCGGAAATAATAAATAACACGTCTTAATCACTGAGTCCTAATGACCAATGATGGTAAGTACATAAACTAAACAAATACGCGGAGTCCCCAGCAACGGCGCCAAAAACTTGTTAGGGCGAAAAAATGCGCTAATAACACACGCAAGTATACGCGTTCGCAAGTAATATATAATACTTTCTAGTTCGTTCCCACAGAGACTCAGACTAATTATATTCAATTATACTCACTCACCAGTGTATGACTACTTCTCAATGTTAAGACAATAACACTTAGATTTGATTAACTAATTATTAACTACAATTAACTACTAGAATTAAGCACTTAATTAACACTTGAATTAACAATATTAAAGCACTCATGAGATCACAACTTCATTACTACTTCCTTCAATAGTCATTATTATTACCCTCAGCATGCAACAGTGATAATATTAACCAAATAACACGAAACTGATAAAAGCCAACTTTCATTGTACTAATACCATTCTACCAAGCATCCACAATTAAGATAGAAGTTGAATAGAAATCAATTATGTTGAGTCCCTATATGTCTACAAAAATTGACAACATAACGATTTAAGCACAAGTTATTCCTTTTTATTACACAGGGCGAATAAAATGGTTAGAGTTACCCACTAATCATGCATACTCTTACATGAACCTATGCTAGCATGGCAAGTTCTAAATCTCAAGATCCACCGTCACTTCACAAGAGATTAACACCCTATCTTATATATTCGCGACGCACATAAGACGAATATGCACAACCAATACTAGATATCATACAATCTTCACACATTAAGGTATTAAACAACTAACTAAAGAATTCTATAGTAAATCCGTTACGACCCCATGATCACGATTAGCCCATGATAGCACTCATCGTCATTATGGGTTCATATGAAAACATGATAATAACACACAAGAATAATAACTAAAACTACTTATATTAAACCAGAGTACATCACAAGAGTAAATAGGTTCAAAGTAAAGAAAAATAGCATCCAACGTTACAACGAAATAAAGAATCATAAGAAAATATGCTTCATCTTCATTGCGGTATGCTAAAACGGTCTTCTTCCTTATCTCCTTGCTCCTCGATTAATACTATGATCTAACCTTTGTGAAACGTCTCTGAAATCTACTTATATAGGAGTCCCATAAAGCCCAACTAACTCAGAAGTTAAAAGTCAAACATAAATAGGAGTCTAAAATATTAATTCTGAAAATCTGACCCTGCGCGACCGCTCAGCATTCCTGAGCGGGCGCTCAGCTTCCTGAGCGGGCGCTCAGCTTCCTGAGCGGTCGCTCAGCCCCTTACTGGAAACTGATCTATTTTTCTTCCGTTTCTTCGCTACAATCTGCTCCTATCTTCCCACTTGCAATGCTAAACACATGCCAAGGCTTATTATTGATGAAATCTCTCCCGAAATGTAATTAATACCCTGAAATGCACAAACACTAGAAAAACGCATCAAATACACAAAATACTTGATTTCAAGACACCAATTCAAGCCATTATAAGATGTTCTAAGTGGTATAAAATGCCACTTATCAGTGTTCAGAAACAAAATTGATGGTGATGGCATAATTACAAGGAATAAAGCAAGGCTGGTTGCAAAAGGATATTCTCAATATGAGGGAATTGATTATGATGAAACATTTGCACTAGTTGCTAGATTGGAAGCCATAAGGATATTTTTGGCTTATGTTGCTCACAAAAAGTTTACAGTCTTTCAAATGGATGTGAAAAGTGCTTTTCTCAATGGAGAACTGAAAGAGGAAGTATATGTTGAACAACCTCCAGGTTTTGTAGATTTAAAATTTCCTAATCATGTCTACAGACTTGACAAAACACTTTATGGCGTTGAGCAAGCTCCAAGAGCATGGTATGAGACAGTAGCTCAGTTTCTTCTGGAAAGTGGATTTAATAGAGGGACTATTGACAAAAACTGTTTTATCTCAACCATGGAAAGTACTTACTTTTGGTGCAGATATATGTTGATGATATCATTTTTGGTTCTACAAATGACAGACTTTGTAAAAGGTTTGCCAAACTAATGCAGTCAAGATATCAAATGAGTATGATGGGAGAACTTAGCTATTTTCTGGGCCTTCAAGTCAAGCAGAATGAAGAAGGAACTTTTATTTGTCAATCTAAGTACACCAAAAATTTGTTGAAGAAATTTAGAATGCAAGATTGTTCAATTGCATCCACTCCTATGGCCACTGCAACAAAATTGGATAAGGATACTGGTACATCAGTAGATATTATCGATTACAGAGGTATGATTGGCTCATTAATCTATCTAACTGCAAGTAGACCTGATATCATGTATGCTACCTGTCTTTGTGCAAGATTTCAAGTAGTTCCAAGAGAACCTCACTTAACAGCTGTGAAAAGAATTTTCAAGTACCTTAAGGGTTCAGCTGACTTGGGATTGTGGTATCCTAGAGAATCAGACTTTAAGCTAATAGGTTACTCAGATGCAGATTTTGTAGGATGCAAAATTGACAGGAAAAGCACAAGTGGAAGCTGCCAATTTCTTGGAGGCAGATTAGTTTCTTGGTTTAGCAAGAAACATAAGTCAATTTCCACATCAACTGCAGAAGCAGAATACATTACTGCAGGAAGCTGTTGTGCACAGATTCTTTGGATGAAGAATCAGTTACTGGATTATGGGTTAGAATATTCTATAATTCCTATTTACTGTGATAATCAAAGTGCTATTGCTATGACAGGTAATCTAGTTCAATACTCAATGACAAAGCACATCAGCATTAGGTACCACTTCATAAGGGAACATGTGGATGAAGGTATAGTGGAATTGCATTTTGTTTCAACAGATCAACAACTAGCAGATATCTTCACAAAACCACTGTGTGAAGCTACTTTTACAAGATTGGTAAATGAACTTGGAATGGTTTTAGGTTCTTTCTCTAAATCTGCTTAGTTTATGTTCTGATACATTAGACTTTATGATCAGTATTTACAGATATTACTATCTTTATGTATTATGTGCTTAATTAGAAATTTTCTAAGTCTGATTGTTGTCTGATGTGAATTTCTAAACTCTGATAGTGATATGACTGTTTCTGTGACTATTCAATCTAATGAGGATAATTGTGCTAGATGCTGACCTAGTAGTCTTTAATATACTAAAGATCCCATGTTTGAAGTAATTATTTATGTGGAAATCTTTTAACACAAGCAAATTCTGATATTGAGCTTAGTTAATTTACTTTGTGTATCTTATTACTAAGTCAAAAACTAGAATAGTGCTTTTTATCTGTTAAGTTCTGATGTTAGTAAATCTAGAGGATGTACTAAGTGTTGATAAGCCTCACTTATCAAAAGAAAAAGAAAAGAAATAAAAAATCAGGTACTCCTTTGAGATCTAGAGTAAAAACGTGGAAGGGAAGACCCAAGTGCATTGCTGGTATTAAGTAATATGCATTAGAAAAGCAAAATAAAATTTTCTTGGTGACTTTTCACACTCTATGATTATTGGAGAAATACTCTGATAACAACATAAATTCTGATAAGCAGTCGTGACTCACTTACACTGAGAAGCCACTGTAAAATAGAATTTCAAAAGATGTATAAAATGAGCACAAAACAGTTGAGGTGGACTCATGCATGAACTCATTCTATAGGAGACTTCAGAATAATGACAGATTTTAAGCAAAGTTCTTAGTTATGCCTTATTTCTATGATATTCTGAAGTGAATCAGACTTTACTCTTTGTCTGATATTTAGCCTAATGCACACACATACACTCCATATGAATGATGAAAATTACTGTGGTGATAAATGTTATTTTGGATGAACAGTTTAAGTGTTAGTTGCATAAATTCCGAGGACAAGTTCTGATGGAAGTTCTGATGATTAAGTTCTGAAGTACCCATATCAGTATTTGTGTGAAGAATTACAGGAATAAACATTCACTTTTCGAGTTAAGAAGCCATATTCTGATGACTTTTAAATTCTGATAATAATCAAGTTCTGACGTGGTAGTATTTATTTACTTGGTTAATTTTTGGTCATTACTTGAATGGTCATATTTTCCAGAATATTGGTTTATGAGAGATAAAGCAGTAATAATTATTTATTTAGTGGGAACAGTTTTTTTAAACTGAACGTGCAAAGTAATAATTGCTTATTTACCGTGCCCATTAACTTTTGCCTTAACTGCTGCATGTCTGACAGGTGTAAAGGTCTGTTCCACTCCTTATTAACTGCTGTCACGTGGGGTGTCTAAGTAAAAGAGATAAAATTTTTTTAAATCTATTATTTTCATTTTTATTCTACTCTCTCTCTTTTCTTATTCTCTCTCACTTTTTCTGACGGTTTCTCTACAGACATTTTATCAAACACCTTACAGGCAATTTTATTTTTCACTTATTTCTCATGGCACCCAAGGATTTAATTGTTGATGGAGCTAAGTTTGTACCAAACATGTAACACCCCCAAATCCGGGGTCGGGGATTCGGGTTGTCATGAGTTCCATTTCCCTTATCAATACTTAATCTTAAAAGTCAACCAACTACTGCGTACTGTGACCCCACAATATACACACACACCACAAGTTATAGTCTCAGAGATGAATACCAAAAATTACACAAGTCATTTTATTCCACAATTATAAGTCATTACACCTCAAAAGGGTTTCTGAATAATTTTACATATTCTTTGCCATTATTACAATTCATAATATACATAAGTCTGGTACATCAATAGTTGAAAACCTAGCCTATTGGTAGTTCCTACCTCAGCTACGGCGACATCAACGCCTATAGGAAACTGCGGAACGTTTCCTATCCGCTCACGAATTGGGAGCTTGGTCCTGTTCATCTTGTCTATTTGTTGTTGTGTGATGAAAGAAGAAAGCAAGGGTGAGCAACAAGCCCACCAAAATAATATGTATAATGATTAACAATATATGAGCAATCTCATAGCACTCATGAAAGTCTTGGTCAAGAAGAATTGAACCAAGTTTTACCTCTTAATGCGACCAAGTCGCAAAATATTTAGTATATATGTATATATACTTTTCAAAATCTTTGAAATCCTCTGCCATGCATAATATAGGCAGAGTTCCAGTTTATAGCTGTATAAAAATATCGTTGCAAGGTGATCTCATATATCTAACCCTGTCTCAACATTTTTCTGAAAATCTATGTCATGTATAAGATTCATCAACCAGATATAAGTTAAAAAGGGTGAAGTTACGAGATACTCCAATATACTTATATCTTTTCCGAATACTACTTGAATTACCACCGTTCAAGGTATAATCCGTTTCAAAAGTTCACCACATAGATGAGACTAAAAGATAAGATTTGAATAGATTCAATCCTTGAAATATCATTATAAATAATACAGTTACGAGATACTTCATTAAGTCCCGATATATATACACCTATATATATACATTTCAAACACTCCTTGAAAACCTCTGTTATGAAAATTATAAACAGAGTTGTAATATCCAATGAATTTGGAAAGGAGAAAACCTTGGCATAAACCTGATATCGTGCTGATCAGGCAAAGATACCAATAAGTAACCTTTTCTACTAGTAGATGGACAAATTCCCCACTGGTCATCACCCTGGCCGCATTAGGACCTATGCTGGACTGCCACTCAGCCACTTACGCCTTGATGGACTCCCACTGAGCCACTTACACTTTCATGGACGCCCACTGAGCCCATGTTGCTTATGCCGACTCAAATAGATGGACTTACTTCCCGAATGTTGGGCAAGTAATCAAGATGTTTTCTCAAAACAACAACCTCGTTGTGAATATAAAATACACCACAGAGCCGGATCCCTCAGGTTTTGAGCGAGTATTTAAATCCCCTTTGAAAGGAAGATCTTAAATATAAAATGAGTTTTGGGATCCGCTCTAACTTTTAAAAATCATTTTGAAGACTCGAAAACATTTTTAAGAATGTTTAGAGTAATGCTGATTTAATGAAATAAATCAGTCCCGATATATTAGAAAATATCTGAATATTATTATTTAAATAATATTTTCATAAGGATAATCTTTATAAAAATAATTTGAAGTACAAGTTTTAAAACTCATACTTGAAATGAATATTAAATAACCAAAGATATACTTATACGAAAGTACGATCTTTATTTGAATAATCGAAAATAAGTTTGATTATCAAAACATCATTCTTTAATAAAATAAAGAATATTATTTAATAAATAAGCGGAGTCATAAGTCCTCGAATAAATATTCAAAATAATATTCATTAAATAAAATAAGCGGAGTCATAAGTCCTCGAATGAATATTCAAAATAATATTCATTAAATAAAATAAAGTTAGCGAATAAACCTTATTCGATTAATAGTTTTGGAAACTATTTCTATATATATATATATAATATAATCGGGAACATCGACTCCCGGTTTAGAAAATGTTCACCTTTGGGTCCCCTATACTAAGGGTATACGCAACTACTGCTTATCTCTAGCATAGGTATTATGCAGTTTATAAGCAATTGAATCAACAATTAGATATCAAGATTACGAAACAGACATGCATATATACCATATCACATGCTCCAATATTCGCAAGATTTTCAAATAACAATTATGCACTTATCACAAGATAATGCATAAACATATATACATCACAATAACAGTATAACGGGTAGAAAACTTGCCTGAGTGTTCCCGGATAGACTTAAGCTTAGAGTGGGTCCGATAACCTATGAACAACAACATAAGTCAAAATTAAACCCCGGTCGTTTAAGAAACTAGACTTTAACCAATTGAACCCTAACGTTCGCTTATGGTCACTTCTATGCTTAACGAATCACATAAGTCATTCGAGTACCCTCAGCTCCATCATTTTTAATAAATTAACCATTAAGAATTTTAAGGCGATTCTTTCGCGAGTACTCTAACAACTGCCTAATCCACTTTACATAATTGTTTCATACTCCAGTTAGTCATTTAAGGGCCTTAACCAAGGTTTCAAAGTAAGGTGAGGGGTAGTGGTTCGTTCACGAAATGCCGTTACTTAAAACGGTCGTTTCTCCTAAACCGTACATCAGATTCAAGAGAACCACACATCAAACCGAAGCTCGTAACATGAACTATCTAAACTTGGCAATGGTCAGAATCTAACAGTGAGTTCACGGGGCTGAAGTTAAGAACAAAACAGTCTAAGGTAAATCGGGCATTACGACGGCTATGTTTACGCGATTTCCCAAATTTTACCATTCCTAATCATATCAATCCAACTACCAATCAACAACAACTCAAGATACACATCAATGCTACTGATTTCAGTCATAATAAGCCCAAGAATCTCAATTTAATCCAATATCATACTATCTTCAAATTCAACCAAACTACTAAATCAAACAAGGTTAAATTCATGCTTAAACATTTAAACTACTACTCCTCCATTAACAATCATCAACACCTCAATTAAAATCCAATCACTGCAAACCCAACCAAACTTTAAAGACACAAGCATCATGCTTCTCATGAACTATATTAATCAAAACCACTCCTAAATATTCAAAGTAAAACTAGGGTTTGAAGTTTTAAACCTTCCTTGAAGCTTTTAATCCATGAAAGATCCTTGGAATGCCCATGGAAGCCTTAATCTATGCTTAAGCTACCTTGATCTTATAAATAAAATCAAGAATCAAAAATTTGTTCTTGAAAGTTACTATTCACCCTAAACTAAAATGATTTATTTGAGCTAGCAAACCTTGGATTCAAGCACTCAAACTACTTGCTCTTCTTAGTTATGAAATATAGAATCTAAGGAAACAAACCTCTTGAATTATGATTGAGTGGAGCTTGGGTTTTGAAATTTTTCTTCTTGTTTTTCTTCAAAAAAACCGTGAGCAAGGAGATGGGGGGGGGGGAGAAATGAATGTGTTTGCTTGGTCGCTTCCTTTTTGTTTGTTAATTAACCTTTTACCATGGTAAAAATTGTGCGGCTCACAATCAACCAACCAACCCTTCCCATTTGGTCATGCTTATGTCATCTACTTATGTCATCTTGTTACACTTGTCTTCCTCTTGTTGGTGTGATGACATTATTATCCACTAACCCCTTTGATTAACTCCTAATTACTTGGCTAATGATCGCTGATCTGTTATACTGTTCGCTTAACTTTCGTTCTCGTTTATCGTTTGAGGGATCATACCCGGGATCTTATTACTTGGGTTCCCCTAAACCTTTCTCAATATTTTATATTCCTTTTATAATCCCCTCTTATAATCCTTGAATTAAAATCCTTTTAATCATGTTACCTTGTACTCAATTCTTTCGGTATCTGGTGAATTTTCGGGAAAAATCAAAGTGTTCGAATCTGGGCTATGACGATCTTTACATACACTTATTTACTTTATGAAATACTAATATGATCTTAGAATTTCCATAACAGTACTCCTATATAGTGTAGTCTGATAATTTTCCTTGGTCAGCATCATCAGCAAAAGTTACTATTCATCAGGGTTTCAAAAATTCCAAAAATTGGGGTTATTACAAAACAACTATGCTGCAATCTTGAACAAGGCTGAAGCTCCATCAGATTTGCACTTTGTGCAAGATTTCTTAGCAAATAGTGAGATTGGGTATGCTTTGACCCAACCTCAAACTATTTCAAGCCAACAAGTACTGACGTTTTGGCGGACTGGGCATTTTGATGATGGTGGTGCTACTGGTACTCCAAGCATAGTATTTGAAGTAAATGATGTTGAGCATGTGGATACTCCTGGAGCAGTTCGTAAAGCTCTTCACTTACCAGAAGGATGTACATTCTCAACAGTTGAGGACCCTGTTCTACAGCAGCTCATTGCCAGTTTGGGCTATGAGAAAAGTTTGGGAAAGCTTGGACAATTGAAAAGAGCAAATATCAGGAAGGAATGGAGTTTTTTCTTCGATTGTATCACTAAGGCATTCGCCAATAAGTGCTCCAACTTTGATGTTATTCCCATCATGAGTCAGCAAATCGGTTATGCTCTTATTCATCAAACTCACTTTGATTTTGCAAGTGCAGTGCTAGGTTTCATAGGGGATCTGATGACAGAGGATAGGAATGTAGTATATTTTGCTAGATTCTGTCAGCTTATATATAATTTTTGTTGTGCTGATGAACCCCAATCTAGCACTGATTTAATTCCACCCTTTAAGCTTGCAAAAAGGGCTTTTAATGATTTGTTAAATGCTGACAATAAGAAACAAGTGGTTAGACCTTTACAGATACCTCAGTCTGTAAAATAGATACTAGTAAATGCTGATCCTCAAACCTACACATCTGTTTACCCAGATGTTCAACCCACCAGCATATTCCAGCCACCACAACAGCTATCAGAACATACCACCACTACACCTCAAACTTCTCAACCTCAACCTACTCAACCCTCCATCAGTACATATTTAAAACCATCACAGACATCTCAACCTTCACCATCAGCACAACAGAAGAGAAGGAGGATTGTTCTGAGAGATGAGTCAGACAGTGAGGAACAAGTTCCAATATCAGAACCTGTTGTTGTAGAAGCTGAGAAGGTCTCTTCTCAGAAGGATACTGAAATTGGGAGTTGTAGGCCCCTAAAAAGGCTTAGAAAGCTAAATTCTGATGATGAAGCTCCCAAAGTCTCTAGTTCTGCAAAGAGACTTAAAAAGCAAAGAGCCAGGAGGGCTGTCAGTGTATCATCACACTCTGAAGAAACTCTGGAAGAAGCAGCTAAGGAAGGGGGTCAGGAATCTCTGATCCCAACAGAACCTATAGTAATTGAATTACTTCCTACTGCTGAATCAGCTCAAAAATCTCCTATTCAAGAACAAGGGAATATTTCAGAGCAAGTACCTACACCTCCTGTGTCTCCTGTAATTGAACAAGTACATACTGATGATCCAGGTACTAGTGCTGAGATTGATATTCATAATCTGATTGTACCTGAGGTTTTGTACTTAGAAGCTCCACCAACTCAGATCACTCCACTAACAACACCAATTCTTGATGCTAATTTTATTCTAGAATTGCCAACAACACCTTCTCTGCATCTAGATACTGAAGATCAGATTTTAGGTGAGCATCAGAATATGGATGTTGATCAGAACTTAGTTGGAGATCAGCACTTAGAGGATGATATTGAAGCCTCAATAGCTTCTCATACTGTTCTTTTATCAGAGGATGCTGACTCTGTAAGTTTTGATGCTGATAATGATGAAGTTACTGGTGAAGCTGCTGCCACTGCAGATGCTGATGCAGCTGGTCCATCTGGACATGCACCTCCACAAGCTCCTTCAAAAGCTGATCTTGTTAAAAAGTTTGTTAGAGGAGATGCACCAGTACCTTGGAGTGAAACTCCTAGAGGACAGGAGTGGACAAAGGAATGGAATAAAGTTGATTTTGTTCCTTCTTCAACCATACTTGCTGATCACTTGACCAAAGCTGATGAGATGTTAGTCAATGATGATTTCAAGACACAGCTCAGAGTTACTGTAAGTACAAGGCACCTTCAAGGTCAACAATCTGTAACTCAGGCCAAGGTAGATAAGATTCAAGAATCCTTAAATCAGCAAGATATGCTTGTTAAGCTGGACAAGAAAAGGTTTTTCAAACCTACCTTTGATAGAGTTGAGTACGTTGAGAAAACTCAGGAGAAGCAATAGGCTCAGATTGATGAAATTTTGAAGAATCAAGCTTCTCATCAAAATTAACTCAATGAGATCCAATCCTCAGTGGAATTGCTTCTCTCTCTTCTTTTACCTACTGATGCCAAAAAGGGGGAGAAAGTAATTAAGTCCAAATACAAAATTGTTAAGACACTGAAGGGAAATGATGATGAAAAAGATGACCAGGGAAACTCTGGAATGGGTGGAGGTCATGGTCAAGGTAAAGGTTTTTCATCAAGCAAAGCTGGAACTACAAGTCAAAGAACAAGTTCTGATACTGGGAGAAGAATAAGTTCTGACACTGGTAAAAGGATAAGTTCTGATGAACATCTGGAACTTGATGAGGAAATTTCAAGACAGTTATTTCTGAAAGAAAATCCAGGAACGGACTTTGAGAGTCTAAAGGAAGAAGAAGCTAGACTTAAGTTAGAAAAAGTCAACTCCAAATCTGAAGCTTCTGTTTTTGAAAAGAAACTTCTTAAGGCTAAATGCATTGTGATAAAAGAAAGGACAAATCCTGAGGCAACTAAAGCCAAATCACAAGTGGAGATAGATCCAAGGTCTAAGGGCAAGGAAAAAGTTGATGAACCTGTGAAGGTTTATGTGCCATTTGTGGATGAAGAAATATCTGATGAAGATGCTAATCTTACTCTGATAAAAAGGAAGATTTCTCAAACAACCTCTGACATGGCTCATGTTGTTCAGAGTCAAGATATAGTAAGTTCTGATATGACACTGAAGCAAGCAACCTCTGACATAGCTCAAGTTGGCTTGATATCAGAAGATAAGGAAAAGGAAACCTTTGACATTGCTCATGTTAAACCTTCAAAGTTACTCCTACCAGGATTCACCAAAGCTAAACAAAATCAACCTTTGAAGACTACAACAAGTGGTTTTGAAGCAAGAGTGGTTACAGGAAAAGAAGCAAGAGATAAATCTGGATTGGGTATTGCTGATGAAAGAAGAATACAGAATACAACCAATGATCCAACTTCTTTAAGTGAACCAGGTGTTGGAGCAACTCCTAAAAGATTGAATCAGCTTGAATCAACTTGAATCTGTACAGATGGTTTACCATACCTTCTTGAAAGAACAAATCTTGTTATATTTTATGACAGATGGAAGGGTATACCATATTAGGCAGAATGCTATACCACTAAAGTATTTTGAGGAACTGGAACATGTTCTATTCTTACTTCAAGTGAAGAACAGATTAACAGATAGTGCTGCAAATTATTTGAAGACTCAAATTCAAAGACAGAAGAAGCTTTATTCTGTAAAGTCTGACAGCACATACTGTCCAAAGTACAGAGATCACAAAGGTGATATTGTCAAGATGAAGCCTAACTCTGCTAAGATTATAACTACCTTTCTGGGTTATAAGGCTGTGGAATTCAATCTTGAGTCTGACAAGGCATATTTGATCAGACTAGATCAGGACATAAGGAAAGCTAGAATAAATAATCTCAGGGCTGCTATCTTTCAAATTGGTGAAGATACAGTTGAATTGAAGAATGCTAAAAGGAGGATGGTCAATGAACTTGAATATGCTGAGAGAAGTCTTTTAAGGAATTATCTCAGAACAACTCGTGATATCAAAGAGATCAGTAATTGAAGACAAGTCAAAGATCTACAACTGCATAAATTCTGATGTGTATACGGACTGAAGCTGTTATCAGAAGTTAAAGATGGTAAAGTTTTAAGGACTGTAAGTTGTAGTTTTTTAGTCAAATTCTCATGTGCATTTGTACTTAATATTTTTGACATCATCAAATATATATTGAACTTGTATATTATGCTAATTTACAAGTTGGGGGAGATTGTTAGATATATTTGAGATGTCATGTCTAATGTGTTTCATGTTTAGTTTTCAGATCTTAATAAACAGGAAATATCAGTACTTACTGAAATCAGCACTTACTGGAAGTCGGAACTTAAGGATATCAGTACTTAAATTATCAGGAGATAATTATCAGAAGATGGATATCAGAACTTAAGTGCGGGAGGACGAACAGTTAAGAAAAGGCTGATTGAAAGAAAATAAGATCAAGATTAAATAAAGAAGAGATATGCATGGAGAAGATTTCTATGGAAAATAGAAGACTTGAAAAAGAAGATATCTAATCGATATATTTTAGGATACAGAATCATATTCAATATCAATTAGAGATTATCTTGTAACTGTGTAGTATATAAACACAGACATAGGGTTTACACTATATGTGTTATCATAATCGAAGTTATTATTTATTGTAACCCTAGCCGCTCTCGTGATAATTTGTTCATCACTGAGAGATGACAGTTCCATATTGTAACAGAGTTTATTATGTTGAATAAAATTTATTTTTTGTTACTTGTGTTCTTATATTCGATTTGATTGTGATAAAAACTGTATTAAACCTCCTTCTACAGTGTGTGTGACCTAACATCCTAGTACATGAATTCTACCACCACCATCATCATCATCATCTTCGTCGTCATCATCATCGTCGTCGTCGTCGTCCTCATCATCATCATCATCATCATCATCATTAATATTATTATTATTTTAATTAAATTACTAAATTAATTAAAATTTTTGGTAAATGATGTTATATTCTCGGCTTTTATTCTCAAAAATTAATAAACTCTTAATTGATTATTTCATTATTATCATATTAATTACAATTTTAATTTGATATTTGATTAACTTACGTCGAAATCGACATGCATGATAATTAAAAAAGGGTTTTGTATAACTTCATTTTTGTTAGATAACTTGTTATTTGTCAATTAATCGATCATCTGTCGTAAGGTTCTCCCTTTATTTTTTTATGATATAATATTTATTTGATAATTAATGAAACTGGAGTTGGTGAATTATTTTATATATTTTTAGTTTCTATTATAGATTTCTAGTATATTTTATTCTCAATTTCTAGTTAATAGAATTTTTGTATATAATTCCATTGTTGTTGTTGTTGTTGTTGTTATTATTATTATTATTATTATTATTATTATTATTATTAGTATCTCCTCCAAAATAAGGTGACGAGTAATAATAAAATTGGGGTAATAGGCTAAAACATAATCGAAGTGACCTAAAACTTGCAATTGGGTTACTGAAGTCAAAAAGCTTGCATTTACATAACTCAAGAAATTAAAACTTATATTTAGGTGACTACCGTTAACATCACTAACATAATAAAAACTGAACTTGCAACTTACAAAACTGAACTCAACCACAACTTGCATTTACATTACTAGATTAATAAAAACTTGTGACTAGGGTTATTGAATAAAAATAAACTTGCAAATGGGACTAAATAAAAATAAACTTGCAAAATTTCTCAAACTCTCTCCTCTCTCCACCTCTCTTCTCTTTCAATCTCTCTAACGCCATGTTTGGGAATTAGTTGTTAGCTGTAACTTTGAAGTAACTGTTTTAACTAGCTGATTGGGTAAGTTATTTTGAATATCTAATTCAATTTAGCTGTTTTAAAGAAAGTATTTGGTGGATAGATGTTTGAATTAGCTGTTTGTACTTCAATTACACACATGCCAATCATCTAATTGAAAAAACTCCTCCAAGGACCTTTTTCAAAATTAGCTTATTGGGACCAAAAAGCCATTTCAATCAGCTAACTACCAAGCACCAATATTATCCTTTTCATTTGATCAAATATCTAATTTAATACCATAAGCTAATTTTATATCAAAAAACTAACTTCCAAACATGGCCTAAATCTAATCGTGAATACTATAATATAATATTTAAAACACGATTTTCATTTTTATGATTTTCGGTAAATACAAATTTGATTTCAATTGTTATTTTTAATATTAAAAACTAAATTATTAATTTAATTGAGTAAATAAATGTATATAAATGAAAATATGTGTTATTTTATAATTTTTTGACTTTGATTACCGAAGTGCAAGTTGATCATCAGTTCAATAATTTAATTGCAACTTTTTAACAATTCAGTTAGTTAATTGCAAGTTTATATTAGTTCACTTACTCGATTGCAAACTTTTTGAGTTCAGTAACCCCGTTGCAAGTTTTGGGTCAGTTTGATTATGTTTTAGCCTATTACCCTTAATAAAATTACTATGATATTGATGCCACTCCAAAATACACAGTCCTAGCAAATGGGCTCAACTCATACAATTAACACTTGGTGAAAATGTTTAAGCATCTCCCGACAATCTTCCACAGTACACAAGAGTGTCAAATATAGATTTTCCTCTATGTCTTTGAAACGCATCCCCTAGTAATATGGCATCCGAACTCAAAAATGCATTTAATAGTTCTCCCGTCTTTAATCCATGAGAGTGCTTCCTTGAGACTTGCTGCTTCTCCTTCACGAGCTTGCCCCCGCTTTCGAACAATACTGGCCCTTGCTCGAAGAAATTCACTTTTATCATTCCGTACTACACATCCAACTCCACTGAACTCTGAGTCAAGGCGGCAAGCTGCATTAATGTGAATTTTAACCTAACCAGTTGGAGGCTTAGACCCCCTTTTGGGTTGTAGAGTTCCTGCACTATTACATACTATTCAGAGGGAGTTTATGCTCATAAAAAATATAGATATACCAAATGTGTCGGTAATAGCTATACAACAATGATTTAGAACCTAATAAATTTATGTCTATTCAAAAAGTTTTCTCGAGAGAAGTTAGAATCGAACCCATGACTTAGAAACTATAAATTCTTAAACAAAAACCATGGAATTATATATAGGTCTAAATTTCCGTTGGTCTTTTTGTTTCATATATATAATCAAATGTTGTTTCCTTTATCCCGGATGCTGGATCTAGATGCAACCTTTTTTCAGACGACAAATTATTTATAGGGTTAGGCAGTAGCTTTGCAATTAAATTCTATTATTATAAGCATGTTAATACATCCAACAGAGATAGATATACAACACATCCAAGAAAGATGTGCCCCATGTTCTTGCATAACAAACAGATACCACAGCACTGTGTTCAGTGTGCAACATCCTTTTTTAATCAGATTTTGGTAATAATTGTTAAGGAAATGCCAAACAAATAATAATTGCAGTACTGCATTAAGTTATGGAGTTAAAGGGATTACTTTACAAGTTTCTATCACCGGCCGACATAAACTCAAATGTCAAAAATTGAAAATAAGTAAAAGCAAAACCCCATATCCAAGTTGTGTATATTTCTTATCTTATTGAGATCTGTATCTAGAAAAGCTTAGCCATTGCTCACAAACTCTTGAATAAACCTGCCTTATTGGTTATTTAGATTTGGATCGAGTGTAAAACAAAGGGCTTAAGGACTAGGTGGGGTTACAATTATATGAATAACTATACACAAGGCTATGTACACACATTTCATATATGATTCGGATCCATTCTCCATGATTGGTACAACATATCATACAACATATAAAATTCGCGATAAAAAAATAATATACTTTTTATTAAGTGAAATGTGAATATGATGAATCTACCGTTACACTCATCTTTACTTATCGGTGTAATTATATTGTAACAATCATTTGTCAAATTCATAAACAATTATTGTATATTCTAATTAGAATTTTGAAAAGGAAAGGCACGTCCAGGGAATCTAAAAATGGATGAAAGTGGAGTTGGAAACCACTTAGAAAGGGGCCATGGTAGGGAATGAAGTTCTTGAAAAATGCATGGATTTCGAAAGAGATGGCTGGCTAGGGACACTTAACAAGCTTCCAAGTTTCATTTTTGTATGCTGTTTGTAATATCATTAAAATTTTCAATCAAAGATCCTTTTACTTTCAATCGGACGTGTAAAGACAGAGTCCACTGAATCAACTCACATCACGATTGGTGTGCCTAAATTAAACTATTTAACCACCACCCCCCATCTCTTGGTTCAATTATTGCAGACTTGCTTTCCGAAGGCAATGCAAGGGCTTCAGCTCAGGCCCCCTCATACAAACAGCAGGACCCCTGTGTTTAGGCTCGGGTCCTTGTTCGGATTTTTGTGATGTGACACAGACTTTCAGTTTGATATTTATGGTATTTAAGTAATTAAGAAGGCGATTTTATGAAGTCCCAAGTTGAAGGAGCTACATTCCTACACCAGTAAAACCCTGAAGAAGATGGTGGTATCTAAGTTAAACCCTCTGTAGGTGGGCTCCTAGATTGCCATTTGATTACTACACAACACACGTGTAGATGTGTGTGTTTTTGGTTTGATCATATACAAATAATGTGAACATGACCCGTCATGTGAATAAAATACTGCAACACGATCAATGTACATATATATTATTCTGACTAGGACGCAGGCAATTACAAGCTGGGGGGATGGATCAGTGAAAGAAGCATGAAAATGGCATTCTCCCAGAATAATATTGCAGGCAAAAGAATACAAACACTTGCGCTCAGTAGGATGGTTGGACTAGGTCCAGCAATGATGTACAAAACATGTTCATTTGTTATTATCATTATTCTGGTTCCGTGGGTCTGAGTAATGTAGGTCGGATGTGCCTAACAAATAATAATAATAATAATATGAATCAAATATGTGACCCATATGCTCTTCTTAGAGGAAACAAATTGACAGAGAGCAAGCTTTATCTCATATCATTGGTCTTGGTCGGACACCGAATGAACTGGGTCACTCGTGACGTGAGCAGCTAGCAGCTAGCTAGGTGTTTGGTTCATTTACAAAATAAAATCACCGTGTTAGACTGCCCAAAAATGTTATAAGCGCAAAAATATCTTCAAAGGTAAAATTGACACTATAAATAGTAAAGGCTCAAACAGCCTCCCCAATTTTTAAAAGTCTAATCTAGGAAGTAGATCTGAAATTAACCTGATTGTGGTCAATAAGCATTCAGTATGTGGAAGACTTTGATGAATACGACTGATCAAGAACGAACACTATATAATTGGCGTTTGGAAATGGTGGGAAACATCAGGTTCCGACCATCTGACATTTCTTGTCTCTCTTCCTGTTTCATCCATCTCCCCCCCTAACCTGGGAGTATATAATTCGAGATATTACATTCGAGGTGTCTTTTGGACATGGATTAAATAGCATTATACTAATATATCTAAAATATATACGTTAAATGTTAGGTTCAAATCTCTTCTATATATAATAGAACCTCATTAAAATGATTAATTTATTCGTGTATTTTAAATTTATAAAAAAAAAATTGTTGGGAAAAATTGAACCTTAGCCTTCACATTCACAAGCACATCACCTTACCACTATGCAACACTGTTACTTAGATTTTTTATTATATATATATAATATGTGAGTGTCGTAAATAATCATAATTTATTTAACTTTAAACATGATTACTAATATATTTGTAGAGTTAATTAATTTGAGATATAAAGTTAAGTACAGTATATAAACGGATCATTACCTTCTTTTAACAAATATTAAAAGATTCAATTTTGATATTGTATTTCAGAGTTGTATATATATATATATATATATACTAAAAGAAAATAACAAAAGTCTTTTTATGTTCTGAAAATAAGAATGATAAATTAAATTTAAGTTTTTTTTCAATGTGTTAAAACCGAAATAGATTATGTCAATTTTAATTTATGAATTAATTTATAAAATTAACTTTGTATAATGGAGATGATTAAAAGATAAATACATGGCCGATATCAACTGTAGTTAATGAATTAAGATATTAGCAATTAGCAATGATATTAAATTAACATAAACGTTGAATTAAAGAAATATTTTTTTTAAAAAAAATAAACTTATATTAATTGAACTGTAAATTCTACTTCGTTGAATATTACGATTGCCGCTCTTGACCACTTTAATTATGCATTACTGATACTTTTAAATTAAGCAAGATAATTGTAAATTAGTTATGATTTTAGTAATAAAATACCTCATTACTCCGGATTTATTTGATCAAAATTCAAAAAAATTACTCACTCTACAATATACATATATATTAATTTTTAGTTTCTTTTTATAAACATATTGACAATATTTGATGTATCAACCACAATTTTTTTCTTACTTGTATTTATTTAATAAAAACAAATTACACGACACAAATAAGAAATATGTATTATAGTTAATTAGATATATTTAAAAACGTTATGAACGTTATTAATATTTTACATGAAATCATAAACATTGATCGATACTCAACTTGTATTTGATATGTTTTAGACGTTATACAATATTTATCAATAAGGAAACGATTAAATTTTTTACTAATATAATTGTATGATGTACAAAAAAATCTAGAAAATGACCCGTGCCTCGCACGGGTTATTATGCTAGTAATAATAATAATAATATATTACCTATGTCCCAACCGTTTCTTTACAGTTGTTTTAGATGCCTCGTTCAATTTTTTACATTTTAAAACTTACCTTACCAAAAATAGTCAATGGGTCCCTTCATTTCCCCCATTTTTTTACTCCACTATCTTGTTTTTATATATTAAAAATTAATGGGTCCCACCACTTTACCCTTTTTCTTTTTCTTTTTTATTATTTTATACATATTTCTTAACCTCTGTGCTTAGAGCAAATGTAAAGAATTGAATTGGATGTAAGAAGTAACTATTTTGTCCGATTTTATGGACTAATGTGAAATCAACAGGGATATTTCCCCCTCATAAAAAAATAACTGGGACATGTTTGTGGGACTCCTGAGAGCGTCGTTCCTCTTGAAAAACGACTTCTATTTAATTAAAAATAAAATAAAATAAAAATACTTGTCATGCAAGTTGCAACTGACCGATCTCCACTCCTAGATACATGCAATGCAACCGTGACATTTTGATTAAAACCAGGACCTTTACCCGCGTGCTAGCAAAAAAAATATTAATTTTATTATTTTTTACGATTAGCACCAAATAAATTATTTTACCATTTCTTTTTATTATTTGAATATTTTATTTTTTGCTGAAAATTATGGTGTTAAGTTTTGGTAAAAATATCTCAAATACTATTGTCACGAATAGTTGCGATATGATGTTAGTTTTATTTTTTGTTGCTAATATATAAGAGAAAATGAAAGTTTCAAATTAGACAATAGCATAAATTACTTAATGTAGTTTAATTTTATGAAAAAAAACGTATAGATACCAAATTGTGGCCAAATTAAAATACAACTGACACATCTCCTATTCTTTTATCATGCAATAAAAAGTTTTAGTTATTATTTTTACTACAACTACAGAGTAACTATCACTTGAATAAAAAACGGAGGTATTATTGTTATTCATCGGGTCGATTTTGTTAGTTACTCCTCTATATGCACCCTTACATCATTGATTATTTTCCACATATGGTATTGCATATGATACTTTTGTGTATATCTTTAGGGTGTTGAACATTAGTGATGAGTGATTAAGTAATTGTTCAAATCTGATTTTATTCATCCATGCATGTTCTTCATATCATAAAATTAAATGGCTATTAAGTAAACATATAATGATTTAACATTTATAGATGAAATGAAGTATATTTAAAACTTGGGGATTGAGTTTGAGTTAATAGAATATTTTGTACCAAATGTTACAATCATGCATTTGAGCAATCCATAAAATAGTTAAACACTGAACAAACATGTTGCAATCCAATTTGTACTTATAATACACATATAATGTCTATATTGTGACATAGGTATTTGATAAATACAGTGTGGAAGAAAAAATTTAAGTGCTACATCTCATGGAGGTACATAATTGTTGTTTTGTTAATTTACATGCAAAGTGTTTACCAATTAAACTGTAACAACATAGTACGATCTGACAACATTTTACGATCTTGTGACGGAGGATTTGGAGAAGAACAAAACAGAAAATGGGCAAGATGAAGATGTAAACGATATATTTTGCATTTAAGATACTAATGTAACACCTTCATCTGTCTCAAACATCCTTACAGTACTAAAATCTTCTTTTTTGTTGTTGTGTATAGATGGAAATTGAATGCTTAGATGTTACACGATTCATCACTATTCTCGATCCATATTAAGATGATAATAATATTATGATACGTCTATATGTACATCTAAGAAATCCCTATATGTTAAACAAATGTGTAAGAAATCCCATAATTTAATGCCTGAGAAATATGATCTCGTACTATGTCAAATAAACTTTTTTAAGTATTGTTGAAATAAAATAATTAAGTTATGTATAAACAAAATAAGCTGTTTTTTATTTTCCTTATGTATAGATATAGGAAATTTCTATGAAGACCACTATTTAATCGGAGACCTCGGAGACCACTTATGTTCTACAATCAAAACACTATAAAATATATAATTTTGTGAAGTATATTTTATAAATATCCACAATTCATCAAATATATATATATATATCTTAATATATATATTTCAAGTACTAAAATATGTATATTTAACAAAAAATATGAATTAAAAAATAATGCAAAATTTTGTAGTTCACAATTTCGGTCATTACATTTTATAAAAATCAGATCATGTCAATTTTTTGTTTAATTTTTTTCTCAATAATTTTAAAATTTGACTAAAATTAAAATCATATATTTATTGATAATTACTCGTCGTCGTCTTCGACGACGCCTCGTATTTTATCACTAAAAAGATATAATAGAGGATACACCAGATATTTATTAACAGTTTCTCTGCGTCGTCGGTCGACGCCTTATATTTTGTAACTAAAATGGAATCAAAGGGGAATTACATAATTTAGAAATTGGAATAAAATCAAATATGTTATTAGTTGAGTGTTTCTCGGCTTCGTTTTCATGGACGCCTCGTATTTTACAACTAAAAATTATAGTAGAGGATATACAATAATTTTAAAATTAGAATAACATCAAAATAATAAATTTATTGATAATTTCTCGGCATCGTCGAATGCGACGCCTCGTATTCATCAACTAAAAAGGTATAAAATAGGACGTACAATAATTTTGAAATTGGAATAAATTCAAAATAATATATTAATTGATTGTTAGTCGACTTTTTTTCGATGATACTTCATATTCTATCACTAAAAAGTATAACAGAGGATATATAATAATTTTAAAATTATAATAAACTCAAGATTAAATATTTAATGATAGTTTCTCAGACGAAGACAATGCCGCGTGTTTTGTTTTCGACGATGGCCGCGTATTCTATAACTAAAAAGTATAATCTAGTATATACAATAATTTTGAAATTGGAATAAAATCAAAATAAGATATTTATTGACAATTTCTCGGCATCGTCTTCGACGACGCCTCGTATTCTGCAACTAAAGAGATATAAAATAATTTTGAAATTGGAGTAAGACTAAAATAAAATATTAATTTACGGTTTCTCAACTTTCTTTTCAACGCCGCCTCATTTTCTATCACTAAATATTTTAAGTGTAGTGCTATGTACCCGAAATTGGTTTCAAAAATGGGTTTCAAAAATGGGTTCCAAAATGATGTGTCATTGGCGATGTGGCAATTTAAGCTATTTTATTTAGATCTCATTAATTTGTTGCTTAAATTTATTTCTCAATAATTTAAAATTTTAAATCAAATTAAAATAACATTTTTATTGATGGTTTCTATTTTGTAATTAAAAATGTTTATTAGAGACGTGTCAATTTAAGTTTCTCTCTGCATCCCCTTCTCTTTCTCAAATATAGCCGCCACCTGGGTTTTCGCCAATATTCTCCGGTGAAAAGCCCCAATCTCTTTATTTTCTTTCAGTTTTCTTAGTCTTGTTATTAATCATGAGAGTATCTGGATTTTCTAACTTTTCCAATCAAGCATGTGCTTCTTCGTTTTAGAGGGGTCCGGGTTTTCTTGTTTTTGTGATTTTGTTTTGTAGATCTAAGCCTAGCTTTTATTTTATAATTTCAATTTGGTTGTAGTCTCTCCTTACTGAGAGTTTTGGTTTTCTATCCTTTATTAGTGAGGGCAAGAATTTTAATTTAATGTGTTATGCTCGCTTTCGTTCATGGACCCTAAACAGGTCCCCTTAGATGCATTGAATGGCTGGACTATCATATGTGGGCTAGAATCATGGACCAATGTGACTTGGGCAAATGACATGCGAGCTGGGCTCGTGACAAGTGAGTTGGGCTCATGATGTGTGAGCTGGGCTCACGTGACCACATACGCGAGCTGGGCTCACACATGTAAGGTGGGCTCCCATTTGTCATCTATGCTCTCATATGCGAGCTGGGCTCGGTTATGCCCACGTGAGGTGGGCTCAAGTACCTTCAAGCGAGCTGGGCTCAGGTGCCCACATGCGGGCCGGGCTCAGATGCCCACAAGCGGGCCGGGCTCATGAGCCCATATCAATATGAAATCAAAGGTAATATTGTATTTATTAATTGAAAAGGAAGGCGGTGCGAGCCGAGGTGACCAGGCCGGCTCACGTCGTAGGAATTTGTGTGCAACATGGAAAGTAACTCATAGATGATTGAGTTGCTCGTAGATTTCGGGGCCGACACAGGTTGTTCCTACAATCACGGGAAGGATTGCGGAGATGCCGCGAGATTGTAGGAAGCGTGTGGAGACGGTTGAGATTTACGTGACTAATTGGCTGAAGGCCTGACTTTATCGTGGGCTTGGGCTGCACGGGTTGGAAAACCCTAACCCTAACCTACGTGACTTGTCCCCCAAGAACTACGTGAGGCTTGATCCCTATAAATAAGGTACGTAGGCACTTGTATGAGACATGAGTCGACACTTGACAGAGAATAACAAACCCTATTCTTTCTTAAGGAGTCAACATACAAGCTCAGCCACTACCAAATAACCTTCCTCCGCCCTCAAACACCGTCCTTGATCTTTCTTCCGCCCATTAACCTCCACAACACTGTTATACGAAATTCTCCCTATAATAATTGGCGCTAGAAGGAGGGGGTTCATTCATCTTAGGGAGAAAGATGACCAAAGAAAGCAAGCAAGCGGCGACACCAGGAAGCGGAGGCAAGAAGAACACATGCCCCCAGAGAATCAGGCGCCACCTCCACCAACTGCAACCGTGAACGGGCAGGCTGTGATGACGTATCTCGAAGGGCTGGCCGATCAGATGAATCAGATCAACGCCCGAATGTCAAAGGTAGAAAGAAGCTCGGTCTGGAACGCCAAGCGCAAGGCGCGCCGCCTCAAGGTCTCACAGCGTAGCTGGAAGGGTAAAGACCCTCAGAAGAAGCTGATCCACGATTTTGATGATGTGGCAACCGAGACCAAGCAGAAGAAAGAAATATCGCGTGAAAAGGAAGATATACCCCGAGGTCATGATGAGCGGGGCAGCCAGATCTCTACGAGATCGGGGCAGAAGCCAGCTTCATCTGAGGCAAGGTCGACTAGCGTGCTAGACCGAGTGGGTAAAAAACTAAGCGAGCATGACCTCAGGCTCAAATTGGAGAATTGTAAGAAGGAGAGAGAAGAAAAAGAACCCGTGGATCAGAGAGGCTCGAAAAGAGAATGGGCAGCGACCCCTCCGGAAAATCGTTAACACACCTCGCCCAGGAGGGAGGAGCGACGTAGACGCAGAGACAATCGTGAAGAGGAGTCGCAGGCGCGAGCCGGAGGAGGGGGACGCCGCGAACGACCTCAGGGCTCACACCATTCGAGTAACACGGGTAGTGATAGAGAAGGAGAAGTTGTTAGGGTGAGGGACCTTAGAAGGATCTTAGATGAGATGGAGCGAGAGAAGAGAGGCCCCCCTGCCTCGGCTGCCCCCTCTCCGTTTACGGCTGCTATCCGATCATCCCCCCTACCTCGGGTGTTTAGGCACAACCCCGACCTTCTATTCAACGGCGAAGCCGACCCGACGGAGTACCTTATACAATTTAACACTGAGATGGAAGTCTATCAGGTGCCGAAGATGACCCGCTGTAGACTCTTCGCGGCATCACTTAGAGGTAGTGCCCAACAATGGTTCTCCAAGTTGGGACCGGCTAGCATAAGAACGTGGAGGCAATTGGAGGACTTGTTCGTCAGACAATTTCAGTCCACCCTCCACTATTCGCCTCCTGTGGCGACGTTAGCCAACATCAAGCAAAGGGAGGGGGAGCCCTTGGCAGAATACTTTCGTCGATTCAACGCCGAGGTCCCCAAGGTGAGAGGAGTCAGTGAGGAGACCATCAAAAATTTCTTGATAGCAGGGCTGAAAGAAAGATCGAAATTTTGGAAGAGCCTCCAAGCGAGTGAGCCGAGGACCTTGGCCGAGTTCTATGAGCAAGCCGAACCCTTCAAGAGGGTAGAGAAATCGATGGGAGAGCTGAAAATCAGCAACATCTATCGAGACAAGAGGGACCGATCCTCAAGCCCTGACGAGAGGAGGAAGACATATCGGCGTAGTTGGAGCCCAAAAAAGTATGCCCGGGGCAAATAGACCGCCAAAGATTCAGGAAGGCCTTATAAAAGTAAATGGCAAACACACACCCCTCTGGTAGCCTCTATCGACCACATATATGCTACATATGCGGGGAAGGGGGTATTTAGGAAGGCAACCCCTTTCACAGACTATAATAAAAGAGACACTTCAAAGTATTGTGCATACCATGAGGCCACCGGACACGATACAGCTGATTGTAGACAACTAAAGGATGGGATCGAGACTTTGATTAGACAAGGGAGGTTCGAAAGCACATGACTGATTATCATACCGTCCCTCCTCCACCCCCAGAAGACAAAGAAAGGGTCCCTCGGGCTGGTAGCATTCATATTATTCTAGGCGGGTCTCACATTGATGGAGACAACCGGAAGGCAATGGACAGATATGCCCGGGAAGCAAAGGATAAGCCCCTCACCAACGTCAACCATCTAAGAAAAAGGCCCCCAGAGCTTTTTGAAAGGGAGGCCGATGATATCGTGTTTAAAGAGAACGATGCAAAATGGGTGCATTAACCTCATACCGATGCCCTAGTCATAAAAATGAAGATGGGGATGGTGAATGTTCATCGAGCAATGGTGGACACCGGGAGCTCGGCTGATGTTCTGACTTATGATGCCTACAAAAAACTGGGATTGTTGGATAGAGAGTTAACCTCGACAGGTGGGCACCTGTACGGGTTCACGGGAAACTCGATCGGAGTGAAAGGGACAATTCGACTCCCGGTGACCATAGGAGAAGTGCCTTATGTGGCCACCCAGATCGCTATGTTTACAGTTGTAGACCAGCCTTGTGCCTACAATGTTATAGTGGGCAGACCCCTTATTAGGGCGATGAGGATGGTGACCTCAATCCATCATATGACGATAAAATTCCCAACCCCCCCGTGGGTAGGCATCTTGAAGAGCTGTCAATACGAATCAAGGGTCTGCTACAATCAGACACTCAAGGCAGCCGAGTCAAGAAATACCTCAAGGGAGATAGCTGAAGCAGGTGAATACGACGTCCCCATGGAAGAGGCAGAGGGCAGGAAAAGGATACGTCCCGAGGGCCACGAGACTTGTAATTTGATTTCTATTGAGGAATTTCCCGAGAACTACTTCGAGCACATGGGAATTCAGGTGGAACCACGCCCAGGGGCCTTGCTAATGGAAGCCTCTCAGCCCATCATGTTGATATAAGAGGGGATTGTGGAGGAAGCAAATGATGAAGAAGAGAGCCCAGAATAAATCGCTGCAAGACTTAGGAGAGGGAAATGGGAACGCAAAGAAACAACAATCACTGTGGACCTGCCCAACGGAATCACTCGCACTGTAACTGCAGCCTCTGAACGCTTGATAAATCCGGCCCGAGCTCACCAGCCCGAGCTCAAGGATACGGAAGGTTTGACAATCACGGAAATGGGAAAATCTAGCGAGGCTCGAGCAGATTTAGACCCGAGAATGCCCCCAATGGTCGAAAGGGCTGGGGCCGTAGAGGACACAATCCCGATCTTGGTAGACCCAAATGATCCCTCCAAGGTACTCAGAATAGGCTCTAACCTAAGTCCTGACTTGAGAGAGGATCTAGCCCGATTCCTAAGGGAGAATTTGGATGTCTTTGCATGGTCACACTCTGATATGATAGGGATTGACCCAAATGTCATGTGCCACCGGCTCAACTTGGACCCGAAAAAGAAAGGGGTTAGGCAGAAGAGACGGCCGATTATTGGAGAGAGGGCAGAGGCCCTCAGAGAAGAAGTGGATAGATTAATGAAGGCATGACTTGTGAGAGAAGCCTTCTACCCCATGTGGTTGGCCAACCCCGTGCTTGTCAAGAAGCCCAATGGCAAGTGGAGGACATGTGTAGACTTCACCGACCTGAACAAAGCTTGCCTGAAGGACAGCTTTCCTCTACCCCGAATCGACTAGCTGGTTGATTCCACGGCTGGGCACGCATTGCTTAGCTTTATGGATGCTTATTCGGGATATAACCAAATCCCCATGTATGGGCCAGATCAGGAGCACACCCCCTTTATTACTGATCGGGGCCTTTTTTGTTACATCGGGATGCCCTTCGGGCTTCTTAATGCGGGGGCAACCTATCAGAGGCTGGTGAATAAGATGTTCAAACATCTGTTGGGGAAGACTATGGAGGCCTATGTAGATGACATGCTGGTGAAGTCGAAAGAAGCGACGGATCATGTCCGCCACCTGGCAGAAATGTTCCAGATCCTAAGGGAGTACAGAATGAAGCTCAACCCCCAGAAATATGTGTTTGGGGTCGAATCGGGGAAGTTTTTGGGATTTATTGTCAACCATAAAAGTATTGAGGCCAACCCAGCCAAGATACAAGCCCTACTCGAGATGAGATCCCCTCGACGGGTGAAGGATGTTCAAAGCTTAACGGGACGAGTGGCTACCTTGAACCGCTTCGTCTCAAAATCCTCCGATAAATGCCAAGAGTTCTTCAAAGCAATTAAAGGAGTGGGGAGGAATTTTACGTGGACCGAAGAATGTGAGGAAGCCTTTCAGAACATAAAGAAGCATCTCAGCAGCCCTCCAATGTTGTCCAACCCAAAGGCAGGAGAAACTTTGATCCTATACTTGGCTGTCTCCGACTTTGCAATAAGTGCGGTATTAGTCCGAGAGGAGGATGGTGTCCAGCTCCCGGTATATTATGTGAGTAAAAGGCTAGCCGATCCCGAGACTCGATACACAAGCCTCGAAAAGCTAGCATATGCTCTGATCCTGGCCTCCCAAAAACTCAGGCCCTATTTTCAGGCACACAAGATAGAAGTGCGAACCTCCTACCCCCTCAGACAAGTGATGCATAAACCAGAATCTTCTGGTCGAATGTTGAAGTGGACGGTTGAGCTCGGCCAATTCGAAGTGAATTATAAGCCAAGGACCGCAATCAAAGGTCAAGCCCTGGCCGATTTTGTGCTAGAATTTCCTCCATATCAGGAAGTGGAGCCGGGAGCCCTTGTGGTCATACCTAGCATATAGGAAGTTGGACTGGAGAGCCAAAATAGTGCCCCATGGTGGAGCCTATTTATGGATGGAGCCTCTAACGGTGATGGAGCAGGAGCTGGAATTGAGCTAATCAGCCCAGAGGCGCACAAGATCAGACGTGCGACCCATCTGGCCTTTCATGCAACCAACAATGATGCCGAGTATGAGGCCCTGATCAACGGTCTCAAGCTAGCTTTGGAAATGAAGGTGGAGAATTTGAATGTGTTTAGTGACTCCATGATTGTGGTCTATTAGATAAACATGGGGTATCAAGCTAAGGGGCCGAGAACAGAGCTTTACCTGAAGTGCGCACAGAGGATAATCGCGAGGTTCAACGAGGTGAGGTTGGAACTAATCCCGCGTGGGCAGAATGAAGGTGCAGACGAGCTAGCTAAGCTCGGCTCACGCCGCGAGAGCACTTTGCTAGGGACCGTGCCCCTTGATATACAGAGGCAACCTAGTGTGCCCGAGCATGAGGTGGGCAACCTCAGTAATGAGCTCGGCCCCACGTGCATGACACCTATTCTAGCATACATAAAAGAAGGTTCACTTCCAGACGAAAAGAATGAGGCAAGGAGGATAAAATACAAAGCAGCCCGCTATGTGATATACGACGGGATTCTATACAGAAGAGGGTTCAGTGTGCCTCTCCTCAAATGCATAGATGGAGATGAATGCAACTATATCCTAAGGGAAGTACACGAGGGCATTTGTGGCAATCACTCGGGGTAGCTCTCTAGCTCAGAAAATCCTCCGTCAAGGCTACTACTTGGCCAACGCTGAAAAAAGATGCCTTTAAATTCTCCCGAGCTTGTGATAAGTGTCAGCGATATGCCAATTATTACAACAGCCCCGTGGCCTCTCTCACATCCCTCATGAGCCCCTGGCCCTTCTCCATGTGGGAAATTGATCTGATTGGGGAACTCCCGAAGGCCAGGGGAGGTGTCAAGTATGCGGTGGTTGCGGTAGACTACTTCACTAAGTGGGTAGAGGCCGACCCCTAGCCACCATCACGGCAAAAAAACTCAGGGAGTTTGTACACAAGGCTATTCTGTGTCGTTATGGCATCCCTTACAAGATGATATCTGACAATGGGAAACAATTTGATAGCAAGGAAATGCGAGAGTTTTGCGAGCAGCTGGGGATTCAGAAGAGCTTTAGCGCAGTCTGCCACCCCCAGAGTAACGGGCAGACAGAGGCTGTTAATAAAATCATTAAGCATACCTTGAAGGCAAAGCTTGAAGAGAAGAAAGGAGCATGGCCAGAGGAGCTCGCCCAGGTCCTGTGGTCTTACAACACTACACCCCGAACCACAACTGGAGAGACCCCTTTCTCTCTGGTGTATGGGTGTGAAGCTATGGTGCCCGTTGAAGTGGGAGCAGGATCTTTTCGAAGGGACAACTATGAATTGGAGGCAAATGAGGTCAATCATCGGCTCTATTTGGACATGATCGAAGAAACTCGAGAAGATGCTCAGATCAGGGTAGCAGCATATCAGCAGAGGACAGCTAGGCACTATAATAGCAAGGTTAAAGCCCGAACTTTCAAGGTGGGAGATTTGGTTCTACGCCGGGTCATGCCAAATACCAAGGTAGTGAGTCACGGAGTCTTTGGAGCGAATTGGGAAGGCCCTTACAAGATAAAGTCAGTGCTCTGGGAGGGAACCTACCACCTCAACGATATGCAGGACAAACTGATCCCGAGAGCCTGGAACACGGAACACCTCCACAAATATTATCAGTTATATTATTCTTTTCAGACTTAGTATTATCTTACAATACTCCTAAGTCTTGGAGGGTAGTGCCATATAGGTGCCTCCCTGAGACTACAAGCATGTACTCCTTTCAGTTCCCATTATCTATGAATAAAACGATTGATTTCTATTTTGTGCACTTGACATTTTAACTTTTGTTAAACACCCAGCAGGGGAGCCCATCCTTGGGAACCCATGCGAGGAAAGAACGGTTATTTTATTAGCATGTTAAAATTACAAATCAGGCCGGGCCCCGGCTCGCTTGACAATAAATATAGGAGACAAGCTGGGCCACGACCCGCTTAGAAAGATTTGAGCAAAAAGCAAATAAAAGATGAAGCTTAAAAGAGGGGTGGACACGCGATGCGAGCCCATACCCTAGCTCGCAGGCTCCCAAAATACGACCCAGGAGGCCCAGCCCTCCACCGAATATGGTCAGGGTCGCATCATGTGAGCCCATATGACAACGCGTGCAAAACTTGTAAATTAGTAATGATGCGAGCCTGTTCCACTTAGCATTTTTCGACAAATTTTGATCGATTGAACAAAAAGTGCAAGCTGATTAGCTGGGCTCGCTGTAAAAGTGTAACGCTCGCCATACGCGGCGAGAGTTATGATAACTTTTGGTCAGTAGAGGTATGATAATAAAACACAAAAATAAAGAAAGCCAGCTAGCACCGTAAAGACATACGCGGGCACAAAAGATTTGACATTTTATACAAACAAAAGTTAAATAAGTTAGGCCCCGAGGCAGAATATTTCAAATACAAGCGCGAGGCGAGAGGGGTGCCCGCTTACCCAATCAAAAGTCTAGTTCTTATTAAAATTAAATCAAGGGTTATCAGCCTCTGCTCCCCCACGATTTTCATCACCAGCGACCTGGGCCTGCTCGGCCGCGAGCTGAGCCTCCTCAATAATTTGGGCATCCCTCTCCATCTCTAGCTTCAGCTTTTCAGCATGCCTCGCTGTGCTCGCACCCAGAGCCGCCCAATCGAAGTCAGGAACCTTCTTCATAAAGACTTTCATAAAATTCCTGGCTCCCAGGTTCCTAGCATCAGCGAGGGCGGCCTCACGGCCCTCGGTCAGGGCAGAGACTGATCCCTCCAGCTCGAGCATCCTCTCCTCGAGGGCATCCTTCTCCTTCTTCCATGCCTTAGCAGCCAGGTCATGAGCTTCCTTCTGCTCCCTTAGGGCTTGGTCGTGAGCAGCATTCAGGTTAATTATCTTCTGATTATAATTGTTCACCAGTGTAACCTTCTCTTGCCCGTGCTCAGCGACCTTACACTGAAGGGATTTGACTTTAGACTCGAGTTTTGTGTTGGTCTGGCCGAGGGCTCGCATCTCTCGAGCCTTAGACAGCTGACGATAGTAAACTTCGGCTGTAGCTCGAGACAGTGCATCCTGATTGACTTCGAGAGCAGGAGAAGACCAACCCTTTACATCCTGCTCGCTGATGTGACCTTGAGCGAGCCGGCCGAACGTGGTCGCAACCATATTGGCAGAAGAAGAGGAGGGAAGATGAGCATCAGATGGAGCAGCCTTCTTTGGCTCAGGCTCGCCAGTTTTTCCTTCTTTGTGACCTTGATGCCTTTTTAGCCGAGGAGAAGGCCCTGAGCCTTTGAAATGCTCAGTAAGGGTCCTCATGCGAGCTGGAGGGGGGACTTGAGAGTGAGCCCCTGTGGTCGCTGCAGCGGGCTGAACTGGGCCCGAGGTCGCAGCTTGTTCAGCCTCTTCCATAAAGGGGATGGGGGAGATGGCCATTTCTGAAAAGAAAAACAATGAAGAAAAAGATTAGTCACGGCGAGATGAAATGTAAAAAAGTAAGACGAGCAGATAAAAAATGCAGAAAATTAAGGTGCAATGTGAAGTGATGCAAGCAGGAAGTGTAAACACGCGAGCCCACGAGCTCGCGCATGCGAGTAAACAGGCCCGTAAATGCGGGCCCGATATTCTTACCCTTTCTGGCTCTCTTCTTAGATTTCTTCTTTTGAGGAGTCAGCCTCACTCCTTCTTTCAAAAACCCATACGCGACCAGGTTCGAGGTCGTTATGAGCTTTCGAATATCCCTGTTTTCCTTGGGAAGGTCTAGCAGGCTGTCTGCATTTGTTTTTTCTTGTCCCACAAGGACAGTGCGAGGCAGGGTGGCTGGAGATATAAAAAAACATCTCTTGTTAAAAGAAAGAATTATGGTAGGAAAACCAAGAGCGGTCAGGGAACACTTACATGGGTTGTAATAAAAATGAGTCTGGACTCGAGGCACCTCGTGGATGTAGAAATAGGGGCTCTTCTACTTTTCTGAGTTGCTCGACCCGTTGTGAATGAGATTCTTCTTTTTGAAGCACGGCCAGACAGAGAAGTAGAAGTATCCAAAGTCATTTGGAGAATGCTTTAGATTAAGGAAGTAGCCCAGCCGCCTCGCTGTGAGAGGAGAAAACCCACACTTGCTATACATGATGTATAATGCGAGGGCGGCCCGGTATCCATTCGGGTTGATCTGCAAAGGTGCGAGCTGGTAGTACTCGCAGACATCCTTGATGAAAGGATGAAGAGGAGAAGAGATGCCTAGCCTCAGAAGGAAGGTAGAAAAGACCATGCGAGGCACCCTGCCTCCATTCTCTGGATGGTTAAATCTGTAGCACCTCATATGAGGCAGGGGCAAGACAAGATGGCCCTCGAGCTGGAACTGCTCAATATGCTCGGCCAGATATTTCTGAGTCAATGAAGTAGACAGGTCGCGGCAATCGAGCACCTTAACCTCCTCGTTGACAGTCGAGCTCTCCTCCCCATCAGGAATGATCTGCCTCTTAAAAAGAATTTCACCCTCCAGCTCGGGCTGGGCAGGAGGCACATAAGGCTCAGGAGAGGCCGCCGGGATGTAGTTATAGTTACAAATCTTATACTGACTTGTAACATCTGCCACCTCCTCACTCTGAGGAGAGTCATAGGACCAGTGCGAGCCGTCCTCTTCACCCTCGAGCCCCAAGATGGGATATTCAGCAGCTACGGGCTCCTTTCTTTTCTTCTTGGTGTCATAGTATGCACTCCCCAGGTCACTGTCGGTAGATTCTGAGTCAAGGTGAATGGGGTCGAGGTCGTTAGCTGCAGCTTGTTTCAGGCGGGCTGCCCTCCTTGCAACCATCTCTCTTAGAATCTCCTCAGCTCGCTCTTTGTCCAAAGGAGGGGGCTCGCGGTTTAGGAGCTCTTCCACCCCAAGGGAAGCTGGTATATTGGAGATATCCACGGGTCTTTTTCTCCAATCATAAATATTCCTCTCCATGGTGTAGTCTTCAGGGTTAGGGTCAAGGTGAATATCCAGCGAGCCGGAACCAGCTGCTCGCATCGAGTTCTCGACTCTAGCAATATTTAGGGCCCCTTGAGGGGTGATAGCAGAGCCAGGCGAAATAGGTTGGCTGAGACGGCCAGAAAGAGAAGTCAGCTCGCGTTGAAAGTCCTTTGAGCCTCGCTGCTTGGGTGGATATTGGTTTAATGGAGATGGAGTGGCAGAAGAGCGAACCGGGCTAGCAGAAGTGCGAGCCGGGCTCGAGGAGGAGCGAGACGATCCATAGGAACGGGCTGAAGACGCACTCGACATCTGTAAAAGATGGTGAAAATAAGTGTGTGGCCCTAAAAAGGAAACAAAAACAAGTATGGGGTCGCACCTAAGTGTCCTCACATCTCACACGGAATCACACCTAAGTATTTAAACGAGCAGACGGGCTCGCATCGCATGTTGTGGGTGTGTGTGAGCTCGCATCAAACAGGCGGTGTGTGCTCGCATGGTGCACATAAACAAGCGTGAATGAAAACGGGCTCGAATCGAAGATTACCTATTGGAGAGATGTATGAAGATCCAGATGAATCTGTGCTGGGAGAATATCGCCGCCGGTAGACGGTTCTTGTTGAGATGATGATCTTCGCCGTGGTAGATCCTTGAGCAAATTGAGCAGCAATTCAGAAAGTGTTTTCGGAAATGTGAGAAATGAATTCAAATCTCACATATTTATAGGGGATAGGAGAGAGAAAGGGTAGGTGACACGTGTCACCATCCTAGATGACGACACGAATCCCCATGCCAGCTGTCCAATGGCTGTCAAAATGAATGTTAAATAAAAAGCGTATGAGACGAGGCACGCGAGGCGGTTTTGTGCGGCCTGGTGGGCTCGCACCTGCGAGGCCATGAAAGACTGGCAAATTCCTAGCCTCCAGATGTGACCAGGAATTTTGGGGGGTAGTTGTTATGCCCGCTTTCGGTCATGGGCCCTAAACAGGTCCCCTTAGATGCATTGAATGGCTGGACTATCATATGTGGGCTAGAGCCGTGGACCAATGTGACTTGGGCTTATGACATGCGAGCTGGGCTCGTGACAGGTGAGTTGGGCTCATGATGTGTGAGCTGGGCTCACGTGACCACATACGCGAGCTGGGCTCACACATGCAAGGTGGGCTCCCATTTGTCATATATGCTCTCATATGCGAGCTGGGCTTGGTTATGCCCACACGAGGTGGGCTCAAGTACCTTCAAGCGAGTTGGGCTCAGGTGCCCACATGCGGGCCGGGATTAGATGCCCACACGTGGGCCGGGCTCATGAGCCCATATCAATATGAAATCAAAGGTAACATTGTATTTATTAATTGAAAAGGAAGGCGGTGCGAGCCGAGGTGACCAGGCCGGCTCGCGTCGTAGGAATTTGTGTGCAACATGGAAAGTAACTCATAGATGATTGAGTTGCTCGTAAATTTCGGGGCCGACACGGGTTGTTCCTACAATCACGGGAAGGATTGCGGAGATGTCGCGAGATTGTAGGAAGCGTGTGGAGCCGGTTGAGATTTACGTGACTAATTGGCGGAAGGCCTGGCTTTATCGTGGGCTTGGGCTGCACGGGTTGGCGTGACTTGTCCCCCAAGAACTACGTGAGGCTTGATCCCTATAAGTAGGGTACGTAGGCACTTGTATGAGACATGAGTCGACACTTGACAGAGAATAACAAACCCTATTCTTTCTTAAGGAGTCAACATACAAGCTCAGCCACCACCAAACAACCTTCCTCCGCCCTCAAACACCGTCCTTGATCTTTGTTCCGCCCATTAACCTCCACAACACTGTTATACGAAATTCTCCCTATAAAATAATGATAAAAGGTTTTAGGGTATTGCAATTATGGTCCATAGCTCAAACAGTTTCAACTTTGTGCTTCATTTTCAAGAAATAACGTGATTGTATCTCCAAAATAGATGGATTAATCACCTATTATTTCTTTTTATAATTGTTCAAAGCGAAATTTATTATTACCAAATGTAATATAATAATTTTTTATTGGTGATTTCTTCTTATATAAATATTAATATATAATATATATTGTAACATTTAAAAATATACAATAAACACTCTTGATTACGAAAGATTTAAGCTAAAAAATTAAATATCAGTTACCTCTTCTTATAAGATTTTTAATTTTACATGTATAAAATGAATATTAGTGGATGAAAAAATAAATGAATATTTATTTTTTTACAAGAAAAAATATTATTTTATACAGTTTATCATAATTCACCATTTACAATGATAATGAAGCATAATTAATACTTCAAAGAAAGTCTTTTCAAAAGCTATTTTTCTATTTTTATTAAACAAATTTTATTTCCATATAGCATAACTTCTAAGTTCTAAGAAATAAGTGATATAATTACAGTTTTTATTTTTATTTTTATAAGATATATGCGCTTAATTCAAAAAAACAATTATTTTACTTTAATTTTTTAAAGATATTTGCAACGAATAAATCTTAAATACTAAAATGAAAAATATTAACTTGTTCAACAATATTTTTTCTATCATGATATTTCTATCTTTATTTTTGCATTGAGCGTTTTATTTTGATCATTAATTTTGTATTTTTTTAATATTAGAAATACATGTATAAATATTTACGTATACATAAACAATGATTGTAACTCAAATTAAATATCCACTTGACTTTAACAGAAAACTTTCTTTTATGTTGGCGCATATTAAAATAATATAATTATATATTTAATAATTTAATTTTAAAAATATATTATAGTTAGAAATATAAATATTTCAATTTCTATTATATATATATTCATAGGTATGTATTAATATTAGTTTATTTTTAATTAAATTATATGTAACATAATTAAAATATTTGATTGAAGCAAAAAAATGAAAATGCTGTAAAAGGTCGCCTTACAACATATAAAAGAGAACACCAAACTACTTGATTAAAATATTTTAATTCATTTATATTAGTATTGTTTAAAAAATTTACACTCAAACATGTGTTAAGAAATTTAATGTACCGATGATAAGCCCTATCTGAAATGAAATATTTATTATTTTTAAAAATAATTTTTGAGATTGATGTATATTTTTTTAATGATAAATTTAAAATAATATTATTATTTTCTAATTCACTTCACATATTCTCAATTTTTTTATATGTATCAAGTAAGTTTATAAAAAATCTTTTGAAGTGGAAGTACATTTAAGTTCAAAAGATAGTAGTAAAAAAATCATTATATATAATTATCAATAAAACAATTTGTACTCAAGTATGATAGATTTAAATTATTTGTACAAATAATTATTGTCCAAGTGTAAATTTGCTAACAGACTTAGTAGCTTTGTTCATACTGATATGACATACTTTTTATCATTATCATTATTTTTCTCTAATAAGTTAAAAGTGTTAAAACTAAATAGCCATACACACACTTGCTAAGAAAATTCTAAGGACAACTTAAAAGAGAATGATGGGTGTGCATATATGCTAAACAAAACCACTTTAAAGGAGAAACATGCCTACATATTCTTTCTTGGGTAATTCATGATTAGTAGGTTCTATGCCGACAATCTCAGAAAGTACACATGTGATTCCAGTACAAGGCACTCACCAGCATTGCCAATCTCAACACATGAGTTTATCGTAACATAAAAGTTGTTAGACAACAACTCCCATAGAGCCATTGACTGCAGACTTTACAGACTTTTCACTATTGACTATCTTCTCATTCAAATAAACAAAGTTCATTCCAAGAAATTCAGAGATGAACTTGAGATTTTCACTATCCATCATTTGACTGTATTTGCACTCAAAAGACCATCATTATGAAAAATTGACCATTCTTTTCATAATTGCAAGGAGATTTGTGTATACGCGCTGATACTCTAGAAATTAAGAATTTGGTGAAGAACTTTCATTGTCGAGTCTTACACTTTAGGAGTCTAATTATACAAAAATCTAACATTTAAGAACTTCCATTGCTGAGTCGATCTCCTGCAAATATCACATGATAAATCAAAATAAAGTTAAAAAATCAACTAACACCATAATATTACGGTGCTTATGTTTGTTACTAAACACAAACACAATGTTGATAAAAATAACAATTAATTTTGTTTACGGTGCTTATGGTATTAGTATGCAAAAAATGTGTGTTAACTAATAGAAAAGTACATTTAAGATATCAAGACCACACTTTTAGATTTTACCAGAAGGAATGCATGCAAAAATAAAGCTAGTGTTGATCTATGTATTAGTATCTGATAGTTACAAATTCCAAGATAAATAAAAATTAATAATAATGCACTTATGCACTGTAATCATATGTTGTCATTTAGGTGATTAACATGTTCAACTTAAATCATCAATATTGATATAAATGTTGGCGATGAATAGAAAGTTTGCTAATCATGTCATGGCCAGAAACAGGGTATTCATCGATGCCATTAAACATGCTGACAAAGATTTGGTCCGAAATTGTTTGATTGAGTCTTTGATAAGCATGCAAAAGGTCTGGTGTAGATGATAAATTTTGGAGTAATACTTGAGGTACACATGACATATATGATAATGTTAACTTTACATTAATATTAAAGTCTTGTAATACTAAATTTTAAGTTGTTGGATATATTAAATGAGAAATGTATATTATGAATGATGGAATTTGTGAAGGTAATATCCTTGCAGGAATTAGAATTATAGTACTTTAATTTGAATAATTTGAGTACTTGTAGTAGCTAGTGTTGACATCACTTATCTTTTCACTTCCGTTACTCCAAGGACCTTCCTGAGTTTCTCTATTGAGGTTGATAATCATATTCTCATGGTATAAAATGGGACAATTTCGTTAAGATTAATTTATTAAGACTACAATTTAATATCATCAATATATAAAGTTTCTTTCCTACACAATTATAGAAAATTATTAATTTTAATGTTATACCTCTCCGTCCAGTTTCTTGTTCTTAGCCCAAAGGGAATCATTATCAGCCCTAAGAGCATCATATTTTATCTTGAGAATATTCAAGTCTCTCTCTAATTGCTTAGTCTTCCAGCTAACCCTCCCGTTCTCCAACCAAATTCTAATTTGTCTATATTGTAGTCCTAAAGACCTAGCCAACTATATTTTTCTCTCAAATTTAAACTTGTTACCAAACTCAAAACTCTTCTCAAGTGGCTTGGACACCAAATAGATGCCTTCCGCGCTGAATGATCATACTAATTTCACAATTCATATTAGAATTTTTTAAAACAAACTAAAAACGTGTAGTATTATGACACTCATTTTGACAAATTTAGAGATTGATTTTTTACATCTGGACTATGAATCATACACTATGTCAATATAAATAATTAAATTATACTACTTCAAACATGCTTCACATCACCAATATATACTAATCAAATTGTTTTCAAATAAATAATAAAATATCTGACCAGTTAGTGAAGACCTTGAAGAATTTGCAAGTTTGGCCTTAAAAGAGTAACATAGATGTTTTGTTGGTGAGTGGAGCTTGTTGCACCCGTCAAACAAATTCAAAGATCAGTAGAATGGAAGTCAAACTCTCCAAGAGCATAATTATTAAATAAACCAAAGGTTATATGAATATGTGCACACAAAAGCTCTACATCAAGTGATAGTAATTGCAAGTTCCGATTCACACAACAGAGTTTGCAGTGAGGAAGATTATGGTCTGTATGAAATAAAAAATTGTAATAATGTGGTCAGTTGTCTAGAAGAAAGTAAGATGCAGGTAGCGAGATAATATGGAAGACTTAGTATATAGTTCAAAGCTACTGGAAAAAATTAAATGAAGAATAAGCATGTAAATTGTGGGAAAAATAATTTAAAACTTGCAAACCCTCTTGTTCTCCCGTATTTAAAATATGTTATAAAAAATTATTTTCAAAAATCATATGAAACAAACATTAGTTACAAATTTACATATATGTTTATCTGCTAATAAATGTATAAAATACAATTATCTCATTATCCCATTTATTGCTATGATCTGTCTATCACTCCCACAACATATTTTTTTCTTTTACTCAACGACTACCAAAATCTATATAGAAAAAAGAAGCAACTGATTTTAGTTCTCTCTCTAATATTTATTGGACTAATACATTCCTTAATGATTTACACCATATAGCCATATCATTTGCATAGGCCAGTTTCAGGACTTCTCGAATTTGTTATATTAAACATTTTTACCGGACAATTTGGACTTCCATACTTCATTTTCTGGTTCTATTTTACTTAATATTTATTTTCACCTCAAACTTGTCGCATGTTGTGTTATGGAGAAATAAACATAAATCAACTAAAATTATTTCTTCTCAGGCTTACCTCATGAAATAGTTTAGACATATACAACGCGCATATAGAGATGTTAGCACTGTTGTCTTCCTAACAATCATGTTTGTGCTTATGCAGGGGCAACCTACTAAACTACATAAGAAGCGAAAATATGTTATCCAAGCGGAAAAAAAAGAAGATTTTCACTTTTCCAAGCCAACATAACACCCGATTAAAATAAACTTGCAAGTTGAAACATGATAATCCAGGTAATTACTAAATGTTGCACAAATGGAGTTATTGGAAAACATACTAAATAATCATCCCACCAGCAATATGCTAAATTTTGGTCTCTGTTCTATACCTTTAAAAGTTTATATTCCTTTAACTTCCCTTCTTTTTACTCATCTGCCTCCATCTAACTCCTGCAAGAAAAGAGAAATCTATAAATTTAAATATCTAAATACTTATGATTTCTATATAACTTTCGTGTAAAAAACTGAAGTAGTTATTGATCAACAAAATCAAATCATTTTCATGGCTGTTCAACTTACAAAAAATAAGGCTTACACATTCAGAATTTGTATAATTTGTGATGAAATATGGCGATATGTAAGCATTTCTGATTCTATTGATTCGTGATGAAATAGCAGGCAATAGAAAATTATGATCTTGCATTATAACAGAAAATAAGCATTTCATGTAATTTTAGTTACAAATAGAGCTGAAATACAAACATACATAATATCAATAAATCTACACTCATTAACTTTATACCATAACCGAAATACATACAATAGCATATCTGTACCTTATCAAATACAGCCTAAATACCTTATTCCACTTCATCATCTTTCATATTAATACCATTCTGCAAGAAAATAAAAAAAATCAAAACGGAGTTATTTAGATCTAACATCAAACAATTGGAGTGCAAAACTTAAGTTTTTACATAATCAAAAATTTAATTGAATCATGATAAGAATAAAAGGGCACTCGATTGTGCATCCCAGCCGCAATCGAAATATATCAAAAGATTCATGAAAAATAATAACAAAATAGTATAAGAAAAAAAACAATGATAATATGAGCATACTTTTGAATCATTAATGAAATACAATGATTACACGTTTCTCACAAGCAGTCATTGGTACTCATCTGCAATATAACCATTCAAAATTATGAAATTGTGAGTATCATATAAGCAAAGAAATCAAATACATGGATAAACACACACACACACACACACACACACACACATATATATTACATATTCACAAAGATAATAGAGAAGAAATTGTGAGAGGTAATACAGATTCATGAATTTGAATATTTTGGAAAGATAAAACTGATACAATAATATGGTTGTGGTTTTAATTCAAAAAAATTTGAACGTAGTAATTAGTTGCTATAATCAGGGAAGTGTATAGATGGATATGTGGGGTTAGTTTCTATATATGTTAAGATGGATTTTAATATGAAAGATCCATGAATATGTGTATAATATAAAGTTTTATGTGTAAAAAAAATAAAATGGGTCATAGATCATGGGTCATGGGTAAATTAATGGGTAAATCTTAAATGGGAAATAGTAGCCTTTAAGATAATATAGATTAATAGCCGAGATTACATATGTGGATAGAAAATTAATAAATCTGGGGATACACAAATGTCTCTTGCAAAGTTGAAACACTTCATTTCTATATGTGTCTGACCTGCATCCGAAATTGATTAATTTTTAAACGAATCTTACGATAATTAGTCAGACATGCCAGCGAGAAAGTCTCACAATTAATTAAATAGAATACTTAATCAGAATTACAAATTTGATTTATTTTATGTGCACACACTAATTACTAAATCTCATAGTTTTAATTGAATTTGATTGGCTCCTACTTTTTAATAATTGTAAATCCTAATTTTCAGTATTTAGCATGTGCATATGATTATCCACTTGAAAATCTCTTATAAATTAAAGCAAAATAAGAAATTTATTAGGCATGAATTAGGTTATGACTTGTTCCGCAGAATTCACTAAAAAATAAGGGTAAATTTAACTAATTAAATATGACTGCGATTAAATTTGATCACTGATGATCATATTTATGGTCTAGTTTCATTAATAACTGGTTAGACTTATATTTGACCAAAAAAAGTCAAATTTGAGATTATACATTTATTTATTAATGGCCAATACTTAATTTTGACCGACGACAGTCAAATTTATTTTCCGGTCAGATTTGTTCGATCATATTATTTTTTAGGTCCTAAAAATAGTTAGCTTTCTCGCCAAGTGAATAAAATTTGTTGGATGTAAATTTGACCGAAAACGGTCATATTTAGGGGCGGTCAAATTTATATTTTCGCGCTAAATTTCCTACCCAAGCTAAACGATGTTGTCAAAATAAAATTTGATTGAATGCGGTCATGTTTATATATGTGACCGCGGGTAGTCAATTTTAATATAATAAGCTATTTTTTGTATAAATTTTATAAATTATTAAATAACTTTTTAAATCCCAAAAAAATATTCGAGCACCCAGATAACAAAAATAACATATTAAAAATTATTTAATATTTATCCAAGAAGTTTACAAAAATAAGTACACCTTGACTTCATTTTTATCCAAGAAGTTTATAAAAATAAATCAACCGTTAGTGATTCTAAAATTTACAAAAAATGAACAAAGTGTATACGTTAAAAAAATGATAAGTGTGTAAAAATAATCTCAAAAATATGTTATAGATGTTCAAATGATTTGGGAAACATTTGATTTAATGAAGATTTGAATTTACTTGTTAGACCACCATGTTGGTTTTCTTTTAGGGTTCTTCGCGGTAAGATGTGATATGATTTGAAGTAAAACTCATAACCAAATTATATATATAGTTCGGCTAAATTGTTAAACTGTAATCACACTACATGAATCTTAAACTTTACACCACAAAAGTGTGGTATGGTGCCCGTAAGGGTTGGCTCACATGGTTAAAAAGTGGATAATTATCCTATTTGTCACATGTTCAAATTCCACGGAAGGAGAATTTATGATTATGTATCCTGAACCAGCCTGTCGTTTAAGTGCGGTATATCTTGGTTCACGTGGTTTGCAGGCTATTGCGTGAGCCCGTGGGGTTTACTCAGTGCGTACTCGAAGGCTAGCAGCTGCGGATTTCCTACGATAAAAAATAGGGTATGGTGTAGTTCGGTTGAAGGGGCTTGAAAATAAAACAACAATTTATTGAAAATAAAATTTATTTAAATATTTAAAATTCTAAATATTCAGATTCCAAATAATAATTTAATGCTAGAAAATGGTTCGTACATCGCACGGGTTCTTATGCTAATCCTTCATATAATAGTTGTAAATGTGCTAGTCCAATATAACCATCGGTTCATTTAATTTAATAATAGAACACGAAACTTCTAATAACAATATAACATATAAAATGTAATTTTAATAAAATTATATAATTATATAATACAAATATCGTAAATGTTATTTTATAAAATTCTGATGCGTACGGTTTGAACTATACTATCAAAAACTCAAACTACAACACACACCACCGCGGTTTGTGAAAAAAATCAAACTGCAACCACACCAAGAAAATTAAAAACCACATTTTACGGTGTTGTGCGGGCGATTTGATGAACACCCATATTTAATGATTTCGTGATTTTCAAATTACAATTAAACGATCCTATTGTACGGATATTGGTGAAATTTCTTAGTTTTGAAGAATATACATAAAACCATCCAATTATATACATTTCATCTTAATTATTATAATAATTTTCTTTGAAAATAAAGTAAATATGACCACCCATAATCATTTTATATAAAACAAAATATTTAAAAATAAAAATTAAATGCTTGATCATTTTATAAAATTATGAAAAATAGATTAGAGTATCACAATTATAGGAACTAGATGTAAAAATTTTGTTAGTTCCTTAATATAACTGTAGAGGGGGGGGGGGGGTGAACACAGTTTATGCAAATAAATCGAAGTAACAGACACAACTAAATCAATAGTTTTTATTATTGCTGTATAAAAACTGTTTACAATACTCTCTCAAAGGATGAACATATATCCTTGAGAGCTTCTAGGTTACATAGAAGATATATCAATTCGTGACACATAAAGTGTAAATCTAATATGTGCTTATATACTGGACAACTACATAATCAATAAGGAATCCTATTCTATTACAATAAGGAATCCTAAAACATATCCATATATTGATTGCTACAAGAAGTAAAGTCCTACACCGACATGTATTTTTCAAATCTTTCCTTCTTCGATATCTCCTGACTTTCAGATGAAGTGACCAAATGCTGATATCAAATACTAATCAGCAAATACTGATGACAAATATTGATGACGTCACCTCTACTAAACTCTAATATCAAATACTGATAAATAAACTCTGATAGTTTATATGCTGATATCATCAATTTCTTCTAGCAATCTCCCACAACTTGTTCATTATGAAAATATGTATAAGTTCTAAATTGATGATGTCAAAACTATCTAAATGATGAGATATAAACAAATAGTCTATCTTACAATCAGTGTCTTTAGACTTTAACTTCAGTCTTGAGCTCTGGTATAATCAGTAGCATCATCAAGGAATTTCTTGAGTAGAATATCTTCAAGAACATTAACATACATTTCCATTCTCTGTTTGATATCCTCTGTAGATTCATTATTCTGATAAACAGCAGCTCTGAGGTCATGCAGATTTGCTTTTCCAAGTGATAAATCATAGAGTTCCAAGAGACTAGATTTCTTTCCATCTGGATTGAAAATGAGAGCCTCTTCACATATAGATTTGACCAGTTTAGCTCCTCCAACAGGCATATCAATAGTATAACCAGATTCATTAATGTACTTTGAAATGTAATTAGACTTGTATGTCATTCCTTTATGCTTTATGTATACCAAGTTCTTCAAAAATTATAACCATCCAACAGTAGTAGAATTGGTTACCTTAAGTAAAGTAGTGATAAATTCCAACTCCTTCATGGTTTATTCTATTATTCCCAAATAATACAACAAGAATTACAGAATGGGGGTTGAATGTAATTTTGGATTCTTTTTGAGATTTTAAAAATGTTCTAACTTAATATATATAACAGTGTTTGATTTGAAGTAATGCGGAATGGAAGAATAATAGAAATCAAAACACTCAGTAATAAAACATAAAGCTTTAAAACTTTCTGGTGGATTTGAATGTATCCACCATATATATATATATCAGATTGAGAACTCTGTGATACTTTGAATAACACACAGCTGCTTGCAAGTGAACAAAGAAACTTACAGAGAAATTCTTAACAAATACAGCCTTATCTATTTCTTTGGAAAATAAGCTTACTCAGTTATCTTGTTCTACTTGCTACTCTAGGTTTATATATCACCAAGTTACATGATAATAAGACAAGACAATAAATAAAATGAATCTAGCCTAATATCATGCTTCTACATTACTCTATCCAGCATATTTGAATATCTTCACATTTGCATGGAAACGGTAATGCTTCTTTGTTCTCAAAATCCTGCTTAAAAGGCTGCCACATTTCTTTTGCAAACACTCGATGCATGTGACTGTGTTGTCACTATCAACAACTATTCTGAATTTGATCATCCGTTGAGAGTCTTGTTGATTATCCATTGGGAACTTTGGTGATCATCCGTCGGGAGTCTTTGTAGATTATCCGTTGGGAGTCTTTTTGCCACTTGACTCTATTTCACTTGTAAAGAATTACAAGATATCTTATATTTACAATTAGCCAACCTATTCTGTACATCAATCTAGTAGTCATCATGACTTATAGAATCCTACAACATCTACTCAACTAAAACATGTTGTTTGCAGAAATGTGCTACAATACTAATTATTACATAAGCTACACTCTCGATGGATGTTAAATTGTCATCCGTCGGGACTATAAAGTTCATCCGTCAAGACTATATTAGAACATCCGTCGAGAGCTACAAAATTCACTAAGTTAAATCTACTAAGGTGTTTTGTTTAACTTATCATCAAGTTCACAACATATTCCTAACAATCTCCCCCAATTTATGTCTACTGGAATTGTAGCCATAAATTAAGAGAAACTTGATGGTAACAAAATACCCTAAATGTATAGATTGAATTATAGTAGATAAAACTAATAAGTGCTACAAATTTATTCAAAATTGAACAAAGTAAAGTGTACAAAGAGTTCTCATAATAATTATCAAGGTGCTCATCTAGTCTGAGCAAATGATTTCTATTTCCTTGATTGTCTGGATTTCTTCCCAAGCTTCCTATTGTTTTCCTCTATTTGATTTTGGAGCTGCCTGTGGAATTCAAGTTCTTCAGCATCTGACAGATCCAGCTTTTCTTGTATTTCCAGTAGAGTCTCATTGCTAGAGATACTTAATTGGTCATCCAGTCTGAAGAATCTTCTAACACCCTTATCCTCCATGAATTCCATCAGCCAATAAGGCCTCAAATGCACTCTATTTCATGTGAAGGGAATTGATAGAGTCATTGGGAGTGCATCTTTGGCTTTATTACTCCTTAGATATTCTATCTTCTTTAGGACTAATCTCCTTGCAGTCACATTAAATCCAAAGTTTTTCTTGAAGGATGAGTAGATCTTTATCAGTACAGATCAACTTTCATGAAGAATCCTGTGAAGAGGCCATATGATTTCTTTCCCTCCCTTGTACTTGAACACCAGTCTCTCAGGGAGATTTCTGTGAGCATCAATTGCTCTCACTTCTTCTAGTTCATCCATGTAGAGATTAATCTCTGAAAATTCTTTGATGTCACAGATGTATAAAAAATCTCCCTTGTTGACAGTTGGTCGAGCTTTGGTTAGGGCTTTGGTTCTGAAACTCACAGGCTTGACCTTCTTGATTGCTCTAGACTCTGTTCTCTTTGTGTTGGTGAGACTGCGTAGCTGTATGAACAGTTACGTGATAACTCAACATGATAACAATATTAGAACATGACAGGTTAATAATACTACGTCTACACAAGAAATCAGGAAGAATGAAGACAAGGAAAATACAAAGAATCAGAAGATTAGAAGAAGGCCTGAAGTCTGTCTACATATTACTGAAAGAAGTTCATTAATATGATCATGCCTCAGTGAAGAACAAAGGTTAAAAACTTTCAGGATTTCAGAAATATTGAAGATTCAGTATACAAGTGATACCGGAAGATTTTAGTGTATTGGCATTGATTGAAGATAGACAGTGTTCGAAGTATAGGAATCTGAAGAATTGAAGACAGGGTGTAGACATAGGTTAATGAAGATGTTGTCTAAAGTATCATAAAGGATTCCAGTAAAAGTACAGTTATTTATTGACAGTCAGTGTCTGAAGCGATAAAGTTATTGTAAGCTTAACAATTTAATCAAGGCCATAATACGAAGACCTGAATCGGGGTTAGCCGTATGTGAACCAGACCAGTTGTACTAGGCGTCAACAACTCGTGAAAGGAATCTGGGTACAATTTATAGAAGAATTATTAAGTTGAGGAACGTACTTGGATTGAACGTTTATTTGTTAAAGTACGAGAAGAGGTGCACAGGGTATATAGCTAAACAACTCGAGGGATTGGTGAAGCTCAAAGTTTAATTGTTAAATTAAATAAATTTATTTAGTGGACTTTAATATAATTTATTTAATAAACTTAAAATGATTTATCTTATAAACTTTAAATAAGTTTATTTTATAAATCTAAATTAGTTTATTTATATAAGTTATATTTAAGTTAATTTTATAAATTAATTTAGTTACAATTTAAACTTAAAAAGAAAAGAAACAAAAAGAAAATAAAAAAAAAAGAGAAACGAAAAAGAAAAAGAAAATACAAAAAAAGGAAAAGAAAAAGAAAATAGAAAAAGGAAAAATAAAAGAAAAGAAAAAGGGAAAAGAAAGAACAAAAGAAAAAGAAAACAAAAAAAAGAGCAAAACAAAACAAAGAAACTAGACCAAGTGGTCACGGGTGGGTTATATAAAGAAAAAAAGTGAAGTCCAAAAGAAGTCCACATGTGGTCGCCAGACAGGGTGTGTAGAAAATTTTCTAAGTAAAATAAACATTCTACTCCCTGTGGTCGCGAGTCAGCTTTGGTTGAAATAAACTAAGTACATGTACAAGCCCCCCACCTCTGGTCGCAAGTTCTTTTGTTGAATAAATTCTAAGTGCCAAGCTATCTCCTTGTGGTCGCCAGTCACTCCTCAGCCACTACTTTATTGAATCATTTAATAAATTTGTGTGGTCAATATTTACCCACACATCTTTATTGAATCGAAAGTCTACATATTTGCAGCAGAAGTATTCCCCCATTTTTGGGGGATTCATTATGTTCATCTTCTCTCCCAAGAGAGTAGTGAAATGGCAGCAAAGATTTACAGAGAAGCTCAAGCTTTTTCTATACCCTTTTAAGTTCTCACCGGAGTACCGTTATAATGCCTGATTTAATTCTTGTATATTCATAGGGGCATTATTATCATTACCCGATAATTAAATCTTAGTACAAATAAAAGCTAGATCATTGTATAGGATTTATTTTGTAAATATTTGTAGTAGCTAGGAACTTTATTGTTCCCTAGATTGTAGCCGGTTAATTTATTTATCGGAGTGTAAAAACACCCCTCGAGGATTTATATACGAATATATATTTCACCGAATATCTTGTGTTTCTCGTTTTATTGTTCCAAACACTATTTCTCTCAAGAACACGAAACCACTAACCGAGCACTAAATCTATATCCCCTAAAGATTCGAAATAATATTTAATTTAGTGATTATCGTATTCAACCCCCCTTCTACGATAATTCGGGACCTAACAATTGGAATCAGAGCTGACTGATTGATACACAAATCAGGATCCTCAAATAAATTTATTTTATTATTTTGTATTTACATAATTTATTCTATAAATTTAATTTGAATGAGTTTATTATTTAAAATTGAATAAGTTATTTTATAAACTTAATTTAAATAAATTTATTTCATAAATTTGATTTAAATTAATTTATCATTTAAATTATTATAAATAAGAATTTTTAATTTAATTTATTTTCCTGGTATTTTTTTTGTTGCTGCCAGAATAATTTTGCTCGACAATTAGCTGCCATTTTCCTCACTTTGGCAGTGTACAGGTAGGTTTGTTTGGTTTTTATAGCTGTCAATTGCCATTCGCGAGAAAAGAAAGGAAGTTAGCCTCGAAGCAGGCACAGTTCACGCACATGGCAGCTTCAGTGTAGCTGTCGCGCGAGATCGCAACCCACGCGCGGAAAAACAAGGCAGCCAATGTTGCTGTTGGATGCACGCGCTGGGTAAACAAAAGGTGCAGAGCATGCGCCAAATCGAAAAAGATACCAGGTAGCTTCTGTTTGCATCTCACGCCCCTGCAAAGGATTCTCCTTCCTACTGTAGTCGCCATACAAATCTATACTAAATGCTGGTCGCCACAGAAGGTTATAAAAGGAGGAAAATAAACTCTGTTGCGACCACAGTTACTCTACTACTCTCTGTAGTCGCAGCGCAAACAACAAACTGTTATTACTCTGGTCGCCATAGAAGTCGCCACTTAGCACTTAACATTTTTTCCCCTAAATAATTATTTCTGATTTATTTACTTTTCCATAAAAAATTAAAATTCTTAAATTTAAAATTTTCTTAGATAATAATTTACGTTTTGTTTAATTATTAAGAAAATTCGAAATCCTTGAAAATTAGATTTTACGTAAATATTTATTTTTGATTAATTTATTTTTTAAGAAAATTAAAAATATTGGAAACTTAAATTTATCTTAATTATTAAATTAAGGGTACTCAAAGTATTGGTAGACTCAGGATTCCTCCGGGCTATTAAGATTCCAGATAATACAGTCACACGGTGGTTTATACCAATGCTATATTTATCCGGGAATCAATGAAATCATACATGCAGGAATTGTGGAGGTCAGAGAGAATAGTGGGGACAAACAAACATCTCAGTTACAGCTAGTAAAGTTGGAACCTCAGGATAGAATGTAAGAGTTACTAATAGCTGAATCAGAAGAAGCTCAGGTAGAAGTACTTGAGGGACTGGACGTCAGGGCATTTTGTCACTTGTCAGGGAAGTTTAGTCGCATCAGATTCACAAGGAGTACTTTTTCTATATCCAAGGATCAAGCCTATCTATTCCGAAGAAGAGATTCTTACAGATTCAGTTCAAGGGATGAATACAAGACTGAGATTGGGACATAGACAAGATTTGATAGCTACAAATATGACAAGCAATATGTGTCAAGTAACTATCAGGGGTTTTGCTATAACAGAACAAGAAGTTTAAAAAACAAGGCTGAGTAGGGATTCAGTTGAAGAGTTGAGACAAAGGTGGAATGTTTTCTTAGGGAAGTGGCCAATCAAAACTTATAGTGCACGGGAAAGAGTTGGAATGGATCAGATGACGAGAATCATGAATATCTTGCTTTCATAAAAATCTCTGAAGATGGTCCAAATCACATATCCCAGGTTTCAAATTCTTGAACCACTGCAATACTTTGTTTTCAATATTCAATGCATGATTAAGATCTTAGTGTTTAAATGCTTAACACCCGCACAAGCATGATAGCATCACACATAGATAATACTGAACTAGTTCACTAGAATATTTTTCTGGTAACTAGGATTGATGTTTAACTTGTGCATGTCAATTTAAAAGATCTTAAATATGTGTCTGAATATTTGTTGAACGTGATTAATTGCTTTAGTGAGATATATGTTTTCCAGCATATAAGACCTTTGTTTTTGCTTATCTCCTATATCCTATTGCAATGTGATTTATCCATTTAATCTGAATTGTTTGTTAAGACGTATTAGTTTATAATTGGATTGGGATAGCTAGATGAGATTCTTCAACAGGATTGGACTGGATAAAATTAGTGATTTATTTTTTAATTCTGTTTGTTCCATATCATGTCTATATTGCTTAATTTGTATGTGTCATATTTCTGAATGAATGCCATGTATTTCCAATACAATGCTTGCTTATTCTTTATGCCATGAATGCATCTCTTAGTACTTGCATTAATTGTAGAAAAAGCATGATTAGGATTATAATAGGGCAAAGACTGCTAGTCCTCCTTAAGTAAGGTTGAAACCATTTTCCCCCTAGCCTAGAGACGAATCTGTCAAGGGTATTAAAATGGAGAAAATGGTTAGTCAAAGATAAGAATTAACATGATAAGGTTGCAGCTGTTGTTATCTCTGTTTATAGTAAAATCTCTAATCCATCTGGACCCAAACTGATAAGTTGGGTACCAAGACTTGTTAATCCATTTGTGAGTGCAGGACATAATATGTCAATTGATTCATATGTATTCTTGGTAATTCATACTCAAGGCATATGATCAAAGAAAGAGCCTCACAATCAAATGTGATCAACAAAAGCTATTCCGTTAGTAATCTTTGGAGATGACAACAAAGGTTTTCATTACGGGACAAGCTATGCAGAAATGGGATGTCATCATGGACTCAACAATTGCCATCACTGATAACAACTAATTATTGGAGTCATTGATAACAATTGAAGCATCTTTCTTGTTGGAGAATCAAGGCACAAATCCTCTTATCAGACAGTTCTGCATCAAAGGACAAAATGTCAATTCAATGAAGGATTAGTGTCTCATCTGAAGCAGGAAGGTTGAGAAGCTTGCTCTTGTTAGAGTAAGAAAAGGATATGCTTATGGCTAGAATGGAATCTCAGTAAAGGTGAAGTCAATGGTTTCTACTGTAAAGCCTCATCTGATAAAAGTTTAGCTATGGAATTAGAAGCTCTCACCCTTGGACATCAACTCAATGAACTTTTTTGTGAAAAGGGGTTAGTGAGAGGACTGCCTCATCTGGAATTCAGAAGGATGAAGAATGTGAGGCATGTCAAAAAGGGAAGTAAAAAACAACATCATATCAAAGTAAAAATATACCTTAGTGATGGTGGTTGACTACATTTATTAAACAAAGTTGTTGTTCGTGCATTCTCAAGACAAGACATCACAGATGGTGATTGATCATATCAGGAGATCAAGTTGGAAGCAAGTTTAAAAGAAATGATCTTGTGATCAGATAATGGGACTGAATTCAAGGAGCAGTTCTGATTAATATCTGTAACATCAAGAATATTTTAAGACATATTCAGCACTGGGAGCTCCCTGTCATAATGGAGTGGTACAAAGGAAGAATCGGAACTTGATTAAAGCAATAAGGACAATGTCAAGCTAATCAAGACTTTCTAAACACCAAAGGGCTGAAGCAGTCAATACAGTTTACAACAAGTAAGATCAAGCCTTGATTAGGATGTATACAAGAAGACCACTAATGAGTTAATGGCCATTAGAAGCAAACACTGGATAACCGGAAAATGTTTGGAGAGAATATTCTACAGAAGGAAACAATGAAATGTTTTCAGTTGTTTGAAGATCTTAGCATTTGCAGCTAAGGCTTGTAAGGATATTCTTCATGGCTACTCAGTGGATTCTACAACCTACAGGGTATTTGTAGTTGATCAATAGAAGATGATTGAAAGTCTAAGTGCACAAATCAACGACTCCATGCTCCAATATGTTAAAGGAGAAATTAATGGTATTGGTGATTCATATCCAAGCAGTAGAATGACAGTGTATAACACAACTCATTATTTCAATGAAGCCAGTCAGCAAGGGTAAGGATTTTCAGGAAATCCCAGCAACAGTTTAGGGGGAACAATAGAAGGATCAACTAGTCAGACACATCACCACATTGAAAATCAGAGGACACTAAAGAACATATCTACTGAGACAAAGGGTTTAATGTCAATATTATTCCCAAAGTCTAGTTGTTAAGTGATCCAGATGTTGGAGTAATGATTAGCAGGGCTACTGAGTAAGAATGATTATTTATCTAGTTTTCTATCTGAAGAAGAAACTAAGAAAGGTATAGAAGCTATGATAGATCCGGATTGATTGGGTGATTGCAAATCAAGATGAACTCAATCAGTCAACAAACAGATTGTAGGGAAGCTGGTATTTAATCCAAATGACAATATTGTAATTGGTACAAGGATAACCAGAAGTCAAAACTGGATGACAATGGCATTGTTACGAGGGAAAAGGCCAAACTGGATTCTAGGTTATTATCAGGAAGCAGTATCTAACAGATAGCACCAGTGACGAGACTTGAGGATATTACGACATATCAGGCACCTGATGCACATTACACTTGGAATTGGACTTTAGTAGATGTGTACAAGTGCACTCCTGGTTGGTGAGTCAAAAGAGGAAGTCAATGCACCACAGTTCATGGACTTTGCTGTTGCAGATCTATTGGACTATGTATATCTCTTCTTCACAACCTCACTTCAGGTTGGTATGAACTAGTATACTACTCAAGCAATCATCAAGGACATGGTATTGCACTATAACTGAAGTTACAAGTTTAATATAAACTAGTAGAGTTGTTATATTAATAACTCTCATATCACTAGGCACAAACATATTATTTTATATGTGCAGTGACATAATGATAATGTTATATGTTGGTCTACTAACAAAGACTTGTGCAAGATTATTTGCTAAGTAATTGCAGAGTAGGTATGGAGGAGCATGTTGGAAATGTTGCAATTCTTTTTGGGATTACTTCAAGCAAGCCATTAGAGTAATTCTTTTAGGAGCTCAAGAAAGCCAAAAGAACAATTCTTTTAGGAGAGAAAGTAAACCAAAAGAATGATGACAATACAAGTAAGTTATGAATCTTTTGAAGATGCAAAATTTGGAAGATTCTGAACATGTCAAGACTACTTACCAACAGGAACCACTTAAGTTTGATTAGTGCAACTCAAGTAACAATGATAAGCTATAGAGGTATGACAAGGTCACTCTTTTACTCAAATGCTAATAGACAACATGTAATGTTCCAAAGATGCCAATGTGCAAGGTTCCAAGTGGATCCTAGAGAATCTAATCTTATAGCTATTAACAAGTTTTTTAGATATCTTAAGGGACTACCAACTCTTGGAGTAAAGTACCCTAAAGATATTGTGCTCAACATGTTTGGCTATATAGATATAGATTACGCAGGTTGTAAGAAAGACATGAGAAGCATCTTTGAAGCTGTCAACCTAAGTGACAGGAGAAACATCTCAGGAAGCTGTCAACTTGGTGAAAGAAGATTGATTTCTTATTATGATAAGAAACAACCTCAAATCCAACAACTCTGTGAACACCCTATGATAAGGCACCTTCACACCAGGTATCATTTATTTCGAGAGCATGTCTTTTAGTCAAAGAGTCACTTGCAGAAACACTTATTAAAATACTTGTTAAAATTAATCTTTTAAGACTGATTTGTAAGTGTGGGATATCATTCATTGCATATTAGTTGGAAATCCCATATATAAGGAATTCTTCATATAAGTTCACAAGTATTAAATCTTCAATATTTAAAGGACTTGTGAATTTATCAGTAATCCAGTACCTCGTACTTAGTGCTACTATCTTGATTATCATGATTACAATGTCATATACATTTGTGGTAGTTAAGTATTATAACATTCAATTTGAATACTATTTTAATTGATTTAAATTACGACTGTAGACAATTCCATTCCATATCAGTCTCATAATTTGAATTGTATTAAAATAATATGCAACATAGTTATTTGTATCTTATATGAATAATTATGATATTTTTAGTATTAGTGATATTATTTAGAATTTTTGTTCTAAGTAATCAATGCTTATTTTTAAAATCACTAATATTGAAAGCTGAAGTATATCTAAGTTATGCGTATAAAACTCTCAATATTTTATATGCTTAGAAAGTATTTCTAAAATTACTAATTATCCATAGAGTGATTGCCATATATATAAGTCATATATCCTATTGGTAATTATTCAAGGATAATTATGAAAATATTTAAGTGCTAGTGTCTAAATCATAGATATTTAGTATTTATTTATCTAATATTTATTTTCGGTAGTTTGGATTATGGAAATTGAAGCAATTCAATGATTTTATTTGCTCCATAATTAAAACCAACTTAAAATAAATAAGCAGCATGATTGATTATAACTAAATTTTTCAATAATTGATATCTAGTATATTGATTGTAACTTTTGTGTTATAAGTTAATTATGAGATATTGGATTTAGTAAATTTAGCAATGTTTACATCTCAAGAATTCACTGAAATCAGAATATGATTGTAGCATGATTAGTTGTGTGTAGATTCTTGAATTATATCAGTTAATGATATTTAGTTAAGAGTTTAACTATGAACTAATTATGGAGTATTAGTATTTGTGACATTACTTAGAACTCCTCTAAGTAATCAATGCTTATATTTAGTCACTTATACTAATATAAAAAGTGCAGAAATTTTTCTTAAGAACAACTATGGTTAAAATGTTTGATTGCTTTATTAGAAGTAACCATATGTTGTCAAGTTAGAATAATTTTTATACTTATTTGCAAATTCCTAAACACTTTGATAATAAATGAAATACTCAATGGATCAAAGTATATGGAACTCATAATATTTTTCTAAGAGTGCAAACAAGTCAATGTTGGTTAATGTTGCTTTATTTATCGAACCAATATTATTTGAGATATTACAGTTGTTAGGAGTTAACAAATGTATGATATATGAAATTGAATGCTAATGTCTATTTGTTAGATAATTGATATTTAATTCATTGATATCTTATTTTAATATTAAAATAAGATGCAACATAATTATTGGTATCTAAAGTACTTGACAAGTATCAGACAATGATATATTGTTAATATTTTGTTGCAGATAATTGTGAGATTTTAAGTTCTAGTGAATCTATATGAGTTGTTATATCTGAAAGATTTACTATAATTTAAAATCAGTAGTATAGTCATTCTTATTAAGATTATTTATCAATACACAGTGTTGTTGATTATAATTTTATAAAGATAGATTATGGAGCTTTTGATATGAATGAGAATTGCTTAGACTTTACCCTAAGTGATCAATGCTTTTACAAAAACTCATTCATATTGAAAGACAAAATCTTTCTTTCTCTTCTTAATACTGCTAGGTCATCAGTCTGTGTCTTATCAAATCATTTATCTTTTTAGGCATAAAAACAGACTTGTGCACTCGAACAGTTTTAGGAGAAAATCAAACTTCTTTCTACAGTGGTGATTGCTTATTTCATTAAAATCTTTTGAAATCGCTATTATACATCATTTCTCTTAAAAGATTAAATGCATAATTTTCATTCATTATAGATCTTAAGTGCATTTTATCTCTATGTTGCCATATGCTCTGTGATACAGGATTAGCCTCCAATGGCATTCTTTCATTTGATAGTCATGAGTTTGAAAACCCACAACTTCTATCCCAGACTGTAAAGACAAACACAGAAACAGAACCAACCAACACTCTCTTACCCCTAAAATGAAGTATGAATGAGCGTGAGGGAGATAGTTCCTTAGTGCACCACATAAGGAAGATTCTGAAGTCAACCCAGCAGCTCTGTCTCTTACAAAGATGAGTAGTATTTAAAAAAAGACAACTGCTAGCCCCCATACATCTTCTCAAAAAGATGTAATGCTGAAAAGGCAAAAAAACAGTTACTAGATTCATCCTCTCAACAGGGTGCATCTATTGAAATTCGCCTGTCGGTCAGGGTATCCGATGTAGTGTCACCACCTCAAACATAAGAAATTATTGATGCACAAGGAAAGGTTACACACACAAAGGATGAGTTGGCGGAAATAAGAGTTTCGACCATTTTACGATCAGATTCGATTGTTCAAGGTTCTTTAATGGACCAATTGCCTTTACAAGTGTTAGGAGAGGATACTGATCCAATAGCCATATGTCAGTGGTCAGTGTCTACCTCCCCAGGATAAAATCCCCTGGATGCATCTGCGGATAGTGGATCTGACATAGGTGCAGATGGGCAACTTGTTGACAATGATTTAGATATTACCTGATGAGTCACAAGGAAATGTCTGCACAGACATTAGAAGGGAACTTTGATCTTTATGCTAAATTCTTCGGATCATTATTTACCTTCCCAGAGTTCAAATCTATAACCCTACAAGGGAAACTAGCAACTTGTAGATTATGACTCAGATTCATCTGACGAGTCTAACAGAATACGAGTGGAGAAAAGAGTGAAACACATGTGAGGTACACGAAACAGGATTACACACTCACAGTGAGGAAGAAAGAGAACCACCATATCACATTCCCTATCCCTAAATATGGTTCTTGATACTTCAGGTCTCGAATCTGTTTATGATTGGAACCTAACTCTTAGGGACCTAACATTTACAGATTGGATTAGAATACTTCGAGACCTAACAAGTTGGGAGCTAACAATTGGTGATCTCAAAGTTGGGAGGTATAAGGAGTTGGGAATATTGGTTAACAGGATGATCAACAGTGAAACCATTTTGTAGAATTTCAAGGGACATGGTTGATCAGACTATGACTTGTTATTTCTTTTCCAACCAAGTGAAATATGAGAACTCCTTCAGACGATAACATACATTCCTTCTCTAAGGGGGAGATAAAAGCTTAAGTAATAATTTGGAGGATTCCTCAACTAAGGGGGAGAAATAGCATGGAGGAGGAAAGGAAAAAGGTAAAGCACATGTATACTAAACCACACCATTGTTGTTTGTAACTACGGATTCTATTATACGGGAGAGGTGGTAAAACACAAGGTGATTTCCTAGAAATCAGAAGAAGTGGTTTGGTTCATCACTATTCTTCATAAGAGGAGAAGCTGTTTTCCAAAAGGGGAGTACCATTAGTTCTAATATGCGGATCCTATTATACGGGAGAGGTGGTAGACGAAGGTGATCTCCTTTAAGCAGTTGATTCTCATAGGGTGAGAAGCAAGAGAGATATGTGCTTCTCAACAGGAAATGTGGTTGTACAAAAGAAGCCGCAGATGATTACTTCAAGACTAAGAAGTGTTATCTGGCAGAGATTTGAAGAACCAAGGAAATGAACATGAAACTACTTGAAGATCAGTTCAGTGCTAGAGGAAAAAGCATCATTCATGTAATATATAAGCGATGATGTCAAAGATTACTGAAGATGACAACATCATTAGTGTTCCTGATCAAAGTGTGAACCAAAGCTAAATGGACATCTAATCTAAGGAGAATAATGAACTATTACATTTCATAACCTGTTAAGCTTGGGGTTAGTCTTGTTAACAAGCATGAATGTGTGTTAAGAAATCTTCTCACAAATTGGGAGAGATTATTGTGCAAGACATGCCTGTATCTCAACAAGACTAAGTCATATTAACAACCCTAAGTAAGTTGTATTGTTATCTTAGTTTGTATTTGTACTTGTAACATTTTAAAGTCTGTAAAAATGCAAAGGAGCAGACTGGAGTCTTTTTCCTGAAACGGTATCAAGCCTAAGAATTCTATCTGGAAGAAGATCAAGATGATCATGCCTCAGAAGAATTTTGAAGAAGCTTGGAGTTGAATAAACCTGTTTACTTAAAAATACTCTAAGTCAAGATCTCTACAAGTCACAGATTTAGTGTTATAGAGAAGTCATTCGAGAATTCCAAATGACTTATCGAGAAGTCAGGAAAGCTACTAGAGAACTTAGAGAGATATCGACAAGTCAAGAAGACAAAGGTTGGAGATACCGACAAGTCATTTCTTCACTAGAGAACTCAGAGTTATCGACAAGTCTACATTCATTAAAGAACTCTGAGTTATCGATAAGTCAAAGTTCACTAGAGAACTCAGAGATATCGATAAGCCAAAATTCACTAGAGAACTCTACGTTGTCGACAGGTCAAAGTGAAGACATGATGCTGAGAGATCTCGACAAGCTAAAGTTTCATTCGAGAACTCAGAGACCTCTATAAGTCAAATTCACTAGAGCATTAGAGATCTCGATAAGTCATTATACTTATCGAGATGTCAAGATCTCTATATGCCTAATTGGATATCTCGAGTGAAATTCTCAAAGTACAAAATCACAGACCAGTTCAATATCCAAGATAAACAATCAATAAACAATCCAACCAGCTGGATTGACAAGTCTACAATAAGCAACTTGAAGAATGTGCAAGATCAATGATGAAGATTAACTAACAGAGGAAGATCAAGATAATCACAGGATGTTAAAGATATGCTAAATTACTTTTCTATAAATAGAATTGACAAGTGACAATTTAGAAAAGCTATTAGCATGTCTTATTGTACACTGTGTAAACCAGCAGTTAACTGTGTTATAAAGTTAACACTGGTCTTCTGTTAGTAGTAACAACTTAGATAGAAAATCTTGTAATTCTCTCAAGAAGAAGCTAAGCTCTTTATCAACAAAGAGCCTAGAAATTTTGTAGCAAAACATTTTTAATTTTAATATAAAATTAAGTGAGTTTTGAAAAGATTATGTTCTTGTTTATTACATGCTTGTTTACTGTATTAACACATCTTCCCTACAAGATTTAATTTACTTTGTTCAACCATAAACATTCAAGAAAAGCTCAAAAACAGTAAAATACATTCACCCCCCTCTGTGTGTTATTCATTTCCTAATAGGTGGTATCAAAGTAAAATCTGAAAGCAAACAGATTCAAGATCTTGGAAGGATTAATACACAAAAAATCAGTAGCATCAAAATTCCTACCTTTGACAAAGTTAACTATATTCTTTGGTAAAAGAAAATGATGCAGTTTATCAGGATGGCCAATCCACTCTACATTCAGATCCTCAAGAATGGGCCCTTCACTCCTATGGTTAGATTTGAGGAATCTACAGATGGAGATATGGTTATTCCAGCTCATTATGCTCCCAAGGACCCTGTAGAATACTCAGAGCTTGAGAAAGAGAAAGTCTCATTGGATAGTGCCTTATAGTTAATCTTAATTGAGTCACTTGAAAATGTAATGTATAACAACATTGTCAACTGTGAAACTGCAAAAAGATAAAGATATTGTGTGAGGGAACTGAAGAAGTTAGGTCAAACCAAAGAAGAATACTAATTTCACAGTATGAGGGTTTTATGGAAAAGCCAAAGGAAAGTATTACTGATGTGTTTGAAAGATTAAATAAGCTAATAAATGACTTGCAACTTCATGAAAAATACTATGATGCTAAAGAAGTGAACCTAAAGTTCTTGCTTACTCTCCCTGATCATTTGGAACAGAAAATCTCAGCAATCAGGGAAGGGAGAGACTTGAGTAGAATAACATTAGAAGTTCTATATAGAATTCTCAAAACATATAAACTAGAAATGATTCAAAGGAAATCATTGAGATCTGTTTAATGACATGTTGTAGATGGCTCAAGTGCTTTAATTGTAAAAGAAAGAGAAACATCTAATGACGAACCAAGATCTCAAACTCCAGTCGCCTCAACAAGTGAGCAATGAACAAATGATTCATATGAACAAGTCATTCTGGAATTGGAAAAAGATGAGTTCTACACTCTTGAAAAACTGGATGAACTAGATCAATCAATGGCCTATCTGGCTAGAAAGTTCTCTAACATTAGAGTAAAGAAGCTAAGATACTTCAAGAGTAAAGGACAGTTTTTCAACAAAGACAACAGATGGAAAGGAAAAAGGAAGTACACTTCTAAAGCAAAACTGACTACAAAACTGGATCTGTTGATAGATCTAAGATAAGGTGCTTCAACTGTGATGAGTTGGGTCATTTTGCTACAGAATGCAGGAAACCCAAAAAAGCAAAGAATGATAAAGCTTATCTTGAACTTGAAGCAAAGTATGAAGCTCTTCTGAAGAAATAACAAAGCAAAGATTATATTGCAGAAGGTAAAAGTTGGGATGACTCTAAAAATTATGAAGATGAAGAATTTGGAAACTATGCACTCATGGCCTTGGAGCAAGGAGAATTATCCTCATCTAAATCACAGGTACTAACTTTTACCACAATTGATTTAAATGTGAATCAATATAAGGAAATTATTGAAAAGATGGGCACATAGATATTTCACATTCAAACAAGCATGGTGGCTGCAAATGAAGAAGGGAGAAGATTGACAAAAATGAATGAAAAGCTTGAGAATGAAAAATGAGAAACTGAATTATTGTTGGTGGAGCTTGAAGCTTTAAAATAAGAAAATGCATATCTAAAGAACAAGCTCAAGTGTGCAAATGAAATTGAAGCAGTGCTAAGGGAGCAGCTGGAAAAGAATGAAGTGAAGCTAAAATCTATCAGAAATGCATCTGAACTGGTTGGACAGTACCATGAGAAAAATAAACCATGTGTAAACATTGCTATTGGTCTTGATTATGATGCCTTAAACAACAAGAAGAAAAACATAAGTGATAAATTAAAAGCAAGGGAGAATAAAAATGTTCCAACAATGCTGAAAAGGGTTGGGTCACCCGTGTTCAAGGCTTGTGAAGTCAACTTCAGTGAAGAAGAATTGATTATCAAGCAAGAAATTGCTGATGAGGATAAAGAGAAGAAAACTGAAAAATCAACTCAGTCTTCCAATACTGAAGAGAAGCTCATGGAGAAACAAAGTCCCAAGACACATGTTAAAGAAACTAAAACTGAAGATGCAAGAAAGAAAAAGAAAAATAGAAATGGGAAAATAGGGATAAACAAAAGCAATAATTTTGCTTATGTTGCAGATGCTCTTAGAAAGAAGTGTGAAAAATGTGGCTCTGTAAATCATCTAACTCACCTTTGTAAAAAGGTTGTTAGCAAGCCAACTGAAGGAGCATGCAAATAAAATGAAGCAGATTCAAATGATCCCTACTCATTCTGTGACAAGTTTGACTGCATCCCTTGCAACTTGAAAGTGATGAAGAGTTGCCACAAACTGAGAGTAGACCTTAAAGAAACAAAAATTGGGTCTACAACAGAAAGGGAAAATGCTCAACAGTCAATGAACTCTATTTTATCTGAAACTATTTATTCTACTTCTGTTAAATCAGTAAACAAGAAGAAAGTACCCAACACTGCTTGGGTTGCTAAACACACTTAAAACTCATTGTGTACAGGGCAAAGTGAAGAAAGTCATATGGGTCATTGACAGTGGATGTTCCAGGCATATGACAGGTGATAAGGACCTGCTATAATAATTTGAGGAGAAGGCTGGCCCTTTGGTGACCTTTGGAGACAACAACAAAAGATTCACAATGGGATATGGAAAGATTGTTTCTGAAAATGTTGTCATTAATGATGTAGCACTGGTAGCTGGTCTTGAAGTGAATCTTCTCAGTGTTATCCAATTTGCAGACAAAGGCTTTGAAGTCTTATTCAACAAAGAAGAATGCACTTTTATTAGCAAGAAAACTGGTGAAGTTGCTCTGAAAGGAGCAAGGAAAGGAAGCTTGTTTGTTGCAGATTTTGAATCAATAAATAAGGATGGTGTTTGTTGCTTCTACACCAAGGCATCAGAAGAACAAAGCAAGCTCTGGCATAAAAAGCAGTCTCACTTGAATTTCAAGGCAATTAACACCTTGGTCAAAAAGGAGTTAGTAAGAGACATGCCCAAACTGGAATTTGCTCAAGTTGAATTTTGTGAAGGTTGTCAGAAGGAAAAATGAAAAGATCAAGTCACAAGTCAAAAACTGTGAATTCTATAAGTGCACCATTTCAGCTCATTCACATGGACTTGATGGGCCAGTAAATGTCTTATCTATTTCAAGGAACAAATATGCACTTGTAATGGTGGATCATTTCTGAAGATACACTTGGGTAGAGTTCATGTACTCTAAAGATGAAACTCCACACATCATAATTAAGCACACCAAGAAGATAGAAAATAGGCTGAAGATTACAACTGTGTAAAAAGATTGATAAGTGATAAGGGAACATAATTCAGAAATGCTGCCCTGAGTGAATTCTGCAAAAGTAAAGGCATTGTTTAAAGAATTCTCAGTTGCTAGAACACCTCAACAAATTGGAATAGTTGAAAGAAAGAACAGAAAATTAGTTGAAGCTGCTAGAACAATGCTGCAAGATGCCAATTTGCCAACAAGTTTCTGGGAAGAGGCTGTTAACACTGCATGTTACACTCAGAACATATACCTCATTAACAAGGCACATGGAAAATCACCTTACTCAATCATGTCTAAGAGAAAGCCTACTGTAAAGCATCTTCATGTGTTTGGAAGTAAGTGTTACATTTTGAAAGACAACTCTGGATATATGGGAAAATTTGACTCAAAAGTTTTTGAAGCAATTTTTCTGGGATATTAATTGGAAAGAACAACCTACAAAGTTTATGTGATTGATCAAAAGAAGATTATGGAGAGCACATATATGACTTTTGATGATGACAAGTGTCCAGGCTTGGAATGCCTTGATGATAATGAAGCTAAAGCCCTTGCTTTTGAAAACCTTAACATTGATAGTGATTCTGATGGGGAAGAGGAAGTTGATGCACAACAGATATTAAATGAAGAGACTACTCAACAGGAAAATCATGAAAATGGAAGCTCATCTCAAACACCTGAATTTGATAGCACAAACTCAGGGGGAGAAAGAGAAGAAGGATCTGAGTCATACAAATAATGAAGAAAATGATGGAGGCACAAGTCAACAAACTCATACAAGGAAGTGGGATATAAGTCACACTAGAGAAGCAATTATTGGTGATCCTATTGCTGGTATGAGGACTAGAAGTGCAACTACTAATGAGTTCCTACATCCATGTTTTCTGTCTCAAACAGAGCCAAAGAAAATTGATGAAGCTTTAGTGGATCCTGATTGGATATCTTCCATACAGGAAGAGCTAAATCAGTTTGAACGAAGCAAAGTTTGGAAGTTAGTTCCTGCACCAAAGAATAGAAGCATTATTGGAACAAATGGGGTGTTCAGGAATAAAATGGATGAAAATGATATAGTCACTAGAAACAAATCAAGGTTGGTTGCAAAAGGCTACTCACAAGAGGAAGAAATTAATTATAATGAAACTTTTGCTCCAGTTGTAAGATTTGAAGTAATAGGAATCTCTCTAGCATTTGCTGCACACTCAAATTTTAAAGTGTATCAAATGGATGTCAAGAGTGCCTTCCTGAATTGTGAGCTAGAAGAAGAAGTTTATGTGCAACAGCCACCTGGCTTTGAAGATCCAGGATTTCCAAATTTTGTGTACAAGTTACTGAAGGCTCTATATGGACTAAAACAGGAACCTAGAGCTTGGTATGACAAATTATCAGAATCCCTACTGAAACATGGTTTTACTAGAGGTACCATAGACAAGACTCTCTTCTACAAGAAACATGGTGAGGATATGATCCTAGTTCATATTTATGTGGATGATATCATCTTTGGTTCTACTAATGAGAAGCTTTGGCAAAGATTCTCCAAGCTTATGCAAAGTGAATATGAAATGAGTATGATGGGGGAACTAAGTTACTTCCTTGGACTTAAAGTCAGTCAAAGAAGTGATGGTATCTTCATCAGCCAAACTAAGTATGTCAAAGATTTATTGAAAAAGTTGGGTATGGTTGATTGTTCACCTGCATATACACCTATGTCTACTGCAATAAAGTTGGATGAAGATAAAAAGGGCAAAAGTGTAGATATCTCAAGCTATAGAGGGATGATTGGATCATTGCTTTATTTAACATCAAGTAGACCAGACATTATATTTGCAACATGTCTATGTGCAAGATTTCAAGCCAATCCAAAAGAATCACACTTGATGGCTGTTAAAAGGATTTTCAGATATTTAAAGGAAACTCCAAACTTGGGATTATGGTATCCTAAGGGAACTTGTTTTGAAGTTGTTGGTTATACAGATGCAGATTTTGCTGGATGCAGGGTTAACAGGAATAACACTAGTGGAAGCTGTCAATTTCTTGGACAAAGACTTGTATCTTGGCATAGCAAGAAACAATAATTTGTGCCAACTTCCACAGCTGATGCTGAATACATAGCTGCTGGAAGTTGCTGTGCTCAAGTGCTTTGGATTAGAAATCAGCTAATGGACTATGGCCTAGTGTTACATAAAATTTCGATTATGTGTGATAATACTGGTGCTATATCTATAGTGGCTAGTCCAGTTAACCATTCTAGAACAAAGCACATTGATGTAAGGTACCATTTTATTAGAGAACATGCTGTAAATGGTATCATTGAGCTCATTTTTGTTCCAGCGGAAAAACAACTAGCTGACATTTTCACTAAACCTTTGGATGAAGCTACTTTCACTAGACTTATAGGTGAAATTGGAATGCTAAATTCTTCATCTTAAGGTAAGAACTCATCTAGTATATTGCAGCAGATTAATTTCCAGTAAATCATAATCAATTTGATTTTATTGGAAATTAACTGAAATATGAAGTATAAATATTTCAGAAATCTCTGCATATTTATTCTTCAAAATAAAAATTCAACTTGGAATTTTTCAAATTCTAAGTTAACTGCTCAGTTGTTAAGTTACATTCTTAATATGTAAAATTAACACAAGGCAGAATTACAAAAATCAAAAGTATATAGAGAACTGAGTTCTCGATAGGTCTAATTGACTTCTCGACAAGTCATTTTAGGACATCTCGAGTGAGTTCTTGACAAGTCAATTCACTGACTTCTCGAGTGACTTATCGATAGGCTTAAAAATGACTTATCGATAAGTCCTTGTAGAGTTCTCTAGTAGTGTTATTTCACAGAGTTTTCTAAAAGTACAATTTTTGACTTATCGATAACTCAGAATTGAAATAATTTAATTTAATAAATTATTTTGGCAAAATACTTTTGGAAAATTTATTCTAATTTTATTTTGAATTTATTTAAATAAAAGTTGGAATTAATTTAGTCCATTTTTGGACAAACTGGGTATTTATTTGACATCTCGATAAGTCAATTTTTAGTTCTCTACAAGAGTAATTTAATATGACTTCTCGATATGTATTTCATTTCTTAAAATGACTTCTCGATAGACAAACTACAAACGTCTATTTTTGAGTTCTTGATAAGTCATTTACTTTTACTATAAATATCCAGACTTCTCGATACATATATTAATTTGGAAATTTTCAAAATTCTAAGTAAACTGTATATTTATTAATTCATATCCTAAATATATGAAGTTAATATATAACAGATCAAAAGATGCAAAAAGTATGAAAAACTGAATTCTTGATAAGTCATTATAGAGTTCTCGAATGAGTAGTTTAAGTTCTCTATAAGCTCTATTTATACTTATCTATTTAACTGGAATAATTTAGATCATAAATTATGTTCAGCAAAATACTTTTGACATAAAATCTGTTCTGATTTTATATTGATTAAAGTTTAGAATTTATCAGTCCTATTTGGACAAACTGAGTATTTATAAGACATTTCGATAACTTATTTTACTTCTCTAATCAAGAACTTAAAATAACTTCTCGAATATGCGAATATTGTTCAAAATGACTTCTCGAATAAATCTCAATGCATATTTCAGATTTTTCATTAAGTCGTTTGCTTTTTCTATAAATACTCAGACTTATTGACACATTTACATGCTTACGTGCATATTTTTGATTAAATGTGGAATATGTTAGTATAATGTAAGTAGACTAGTATATTATATGTGATGTTTTGGGAATACTGATAATAGTTGAATTTATTTGACTATGTGCTAATTATGTGTTTTGAATATATTCAAAATAAATCTTTCTCAGTATTTGATTTAATTAATGAGCTAGTGGAATATCTTTTGCTGCTAGGAAGGGTTACTTTTTGTGTAAGTGTTCTTGAGTACTTGTATGGGGAATAGTTAATCTAGAAAGGTAAGTCAATTTTAAGTGCCTAGATTCGCGTAAAGTGTGTTTGTGTGGTTAAAACACTTATTAACTGGGCAACTCAAATGTCTTTTGGTTTCTTTTTTCCTTCTATAAATTCAAATACTTCTCTCTTCAATATTCATCACTACTTTTTCTCTCATTAAACATCCTAATTCCAAACCCTCATCTTGTTCAAACCAGGAGAGACGTGTCATAGAGGCTGAGTAGGTGCGCCTTGCTGCTCTGGAGCTGCAAGAGAGAATCATTTTTCTTGCATGCTCCATGTCTGAAGCGTACCAACGCAGGGTGAGGAGGATTGAAGCAGAGAAGAAGTAGAAATTAGAGTAGTTAGGATTAAGGTTTAATGGTTGGAATCTAAATCATCCTGTACTCTGTTTTTATATTAATGAAAATCTTTCATCTTCTCTATTTCAAAACTGTTTGTGCCTTGTTTGCTATGTGTTTATAATTCAACTGATTATCATCTTTCCTGTAATACTGCATGGAACTAAAAAACTTACACTACATATGTCAAACTAAACATCATAAAGTTACATATGTTCAATGCAGTACAGGTTAAACACAATCTCTTCAAGACAACAATAGGAAACTCAGATAAATCACTTGAAGCAGGGATAACACATTTGGTTTCAACTAATGCATCAGACATATCAACGGATAAGTAAAGTAGAATGTTACACAAAATCATTCTTGATTTTGGTTTAAATTCCTTAACTTTTGTATGTAAACATCTTTGAAAATCAATTTTTTGTAAAATTCTCTGAATTTGCCTATAATTGCAAGAAACTTGTTAATTACAAGATTTCTGAGATCTATGGATCACTTAACAGGAATTTGTGCTAAGATGCAGATAATACATCTTTCACAACCAAACTGCAGTTCACCCAAACACAACAACACAAACACAAATTCAAACACAAACCCACTCAGGAAACTCTAAAAAAGAACCTATTTTATAAAAGGACAGAAACCTCACAAAATGTTCTTCCTTTGTTTTGTCGTTTGAGAAGAGAAAGATGTAATAAGCCAAGATCCTCATGCTTATCTAAAACCTACAGAATTCATGAAGGGGATACTTGTGCTTACTAAATCAGAACCGCTACATGACTAGAACAATACTTCCTGTCCAAGATGCTTACAAAGCCTATTCTGCTTCATCTCCAAAGAAAGTTCAAGAACTTCATCTAATACATGACTTCATAGAAGCTTATCAACCCTATTATGTTAGACTTAAGAAAGATTTGCTAAGGAAAACTGTCAAAAGTTCCTACAACAACAAAACTAAAGGAGAGTAAAGGAGATTACTCTTGGACATATAGATAAGACTATCAAAAGATTTTCACTTCCTAGATCATGCACATAAAAACCTATGTCTGAATAGGACATAGCAACACCATCATTTCCTGATCCATGTTCCACAAGAACCTATACTTCACATAGTATAGCAGACAAGGAAAAATCTCTTGATAAACATGCCACAACTGCACAACAAATAATGTTAACAGAAGCTCAGAATGCAGATAGTGGAGTAGAGTACATAAGAAGCTGGATGTCAAAGTAATAAAACAACTCTCGAATCTCCAGCCACAAAAGAACCATTACCTCAAAATGGCAATGAAGGCAGAATCACTGAGAACACTGTGAGAACAGTTGAAACTGATGAAATATGCAGCTGCATATTAATGTTAAATCAATCAACTGATTCTTCAGAATCCCACAAGGTATGAAATGGATACTCACTCTTCTGATGAAATGAGTATGATTAGACCTATATGGATCACCCCTACTCATATGATCACAGACAACTCTTCTCAGCCACCTCTTATTTCTGTAGGTCAAACAATATTTGATCCTTTCATGTGAGGATGAGAGAAAAGATTGAGAGAAAAACAGAAAATAAGTGAGACAGGATCCTTCCTGGCAAAATGAGAGGTAGACGAGTGTCTGGATTTAGTAATTCTTGTGAGGAAACTCTGACTCTTAAAAGTCATGAGACTAGTGCAGTGAGAAGTTGTGAGACTACTTATTAAAAGAACAGAGAGTTTAGGACTTTTATTACTGAAAGACTTTTTCTGCAGGTCTAAGTAAAGTCTCTGTCCCCCTGTTGAATTCATCACTACAGAAATCACTGAAGCTTAAAGCTGCAAATATTATTATAAATGGACAATGATAAAAGCTTGAACAACGTGCATCTAACTGAATCTTTCCACCTAGAGATAATGTCAAAAAGGGGGAGAATATATCTAAATGCAAAAACAGCTGTTAGATATTTCCAGACAATAATACTCTCTTCTTGATAGGGGGAGAGAAGAGTAAATCTAAATGCACTGGTGGTATAAACTTTATAAGGGAAAATCGAGTAAATCTCCATGCAATATTGATGTAGATAATATTGAAGACATGTATAGAAGTAAAGTTTGTTAAACTCACAGAGAAAGAAAAAATAGGGAGATTGAATTCTACATTTAGTTAGAGTTTTTACATCATCAATCAGAACTTGTGCATAATTTCATAATGAACAAGTTGGGGGAGATTGTAATATATAAGTGATGATGTCAAAGATTACTGAAGATGACAACATCATTAGTGTTCCTGATCAAAGTGTGAAGCAAAGCTAAATGAACATCTGATCTAAGGAGAATAATGAGCTGTTACATTTCATAATCTGTTAAACTTGGGGTTATTCTTGTTAACAGGCATGAATGTGTTTTAAGCAATCTTCTCACAAATTAGGGGAGATTGTTGTTCAAGACATGCCTGTATCTCAACAAGACTAAGTCATATTTATAACCCTAAGTAAGTTGTATTGTAATCTTAGTTTGTATTTGTACTTGTAACATTTAAACTCTATAAAAATGCAAAGGAGCATTTTCTTGAAACGGTATCAAGCCTAAGGATTCTATCTGGAAGAAGATCAAGATGATCATGCCTCAGAAGAATTTTGAAGAAGCTTGGAGTTGAATAAATCTGTTTGGTTAAAAATACTCTTAGTCAAGATTTTTACAAGTTACAGATTTAGTGTTATAGAGAAGTCATTCGAGAACTCCAAATGACTTATCGAGAAGTCAGGAAAGCTATTAGAGAACTCAGAGAGATATCGACAAGTCAAGAAGACATGAAGGTTGGAGATATCGACAAGTCATTTCTTCACTAGAGAACTCAGAGTTATCGACAAGTCTACATTCATTAGAGAACTCTGAGTTATGGATAAGTCAAAGTTCACTAGAGAACTCAGAGATATCGATAAGTCAAAATTCACTAGAGAACTCTAAGTTGTCGACAAGTCAAAGTAAAGACATGATGCTGAGAGATCTCGACAAGCTATAGTTTCATTCGAGAACTGTTAGGGCAGAAAAACGCGCTAATAATACACGCAAGTATACGCGTTCGCAAGTAATATAGAATACTTTCTAGTTCGTTCCCACAGAGACTCAGACTAATTATTGCTCAATTAAACTCACTCACCAATGTATGATTACTTCTCAATGTTAAGACACTAACACTTAGAATTGTTGACTAAATATTAACTACAATTAATTACTTAATTAACCACTTAATTAACACTTCGGATTAAAAATATTAAAACACTCATGAGATCACAAATTCATTACTACTTCCTTCAATAGTTATTGTTATTACCCTTAGCATGCAACAGTGATGATATTAATCGAATAACATAAAACTGATAAAAGCCAACTTTCATTGTACTAATACCATTCTACCAAGCATCCACAATTAAGATAGAAGTTGAATAGGCATCAATTATGTTGAGTTCCTATATGTCTACAGAAATCGACAATATTATGATTTAAGCATAAGTTATTCCTTTTGATTACATAGGGAGAATAAAACAGTTAGAGTTACCCACTAATCATGCACATCATACATGAACCTATGCTAGCATGGCAAGTTCTAAATCTCGAGATCCACCGTCGCTTCACAAGAGATTAACACCCTATCTTATATGTTCGCGACGCACATAAGACGAATACGCACAACTAATACTAGATATCATACAATCATCACACACTAAGGTATTAAACAATTAACTAAAGAATTCCATAGTAAATCCGTTACGACCCCATGATCACGATTAGCCCATGATAGCACTTACCGTCATCATGGGTTCATATGAAAACATGATAAACAAACACAAGAGAATAATAACTAAACTAATTATATTAAACCAGAGTACGTCACAAGAGTAATTAGGTTCAAAAGCAAGAAAACTAGCATCCAACGTTACAACAAAATAAAGAATCACAAGAAAATAAGCTTCCTCTTCGTTGCGGTGTGCTAACACGGTCTTCTTCCTTGTCTCCTTCTCTCCTTGCTTAATACAATGATCCAACCTTGTGAAAACGTCTCCAAATCTACTTATATAATAGTCCCATAAAACTCAGATTACATAGAAGTTGCAAGCCAAACAGAAGTAGAAGTCTAAAACAACTTATTATTTTTCCCGACCCTGCGCGGCCGCTCAGCAGAGCTGAGCGGGCGCTCAGCTTTCTGCGCGGCCGCTCAGCATAGCTGAGCGGGCGCTCAGGACCCTACTGGAAAATTCCTGAGTTTGCTCCGTTTCTTCGCTGTAATCTGCCCCTTTCTTTCCTCTCGCAATGCTGAACACATGCCAAGGCTTATTCTTGATGATTACTCCTCTGAAATGCAACTATTACCCTGAAATGCACAAACACTAGAAAAACGCATCAAATACACAAAATACTTGATTTCAAAACACCAATTTAAGTTATTTTAAGACGTTCTAAGTGGTATAAAATGCCACTTATCACACCCCCAAACTTAAATCGAAGCTTGTCCTCAAGCATCACAGACTCAAAAACAAATAAAAACATGCATGAATGCAATCTATATGAAATGCAGCGATCCCCCTTACTACGACCAATCCAACCAACTTACAACATCTCAACAAATGCAATTAGGCAACTAAAGATCAATCAAATCATGCAAACGAACATATAGCCAGAAACGTGGTGTGTGCAGATGCTTAACAGATATGCTTCGGAACTAGACCAATTATTATGACTCAACTATCATCAAGGCAATCACATGATTATACAAAGAATAAAAGTTCTAGGCACAAAGTGACTTATAACACTACGAGAATCATGGAGCTTATTACGGAATCATGCTTTTTATTCACAACAATAATGCTTATTTGACCGTGCAAGGAGTGAGGTCCACAAAAGACTTATACAATGGTATCCATGTAGCGAGCGTTAGGTTAGCGGATCCCAGACTCTAAAAGCCTTAGGTCACTAGGCACAAAGTCCCCTAAGAACTTAATAACTCGAATACCAAAGAGCCCACTCGTGATCAATTATGCATAAACACATACTTCTTTTTTTTTTCTTTTTTTCTCTTTCTTTTCTATATATTTTTTTCAAAATTTCTGAGCAAGTGCGTTTCGCTCCATCTTGCTCAACCCTAGACTACTCGCAGAAACCTACGAGCCGGCTACTAGCCATTTGACGCCTAGCCACAATTAGCAACAAATTCCATTTTTTACTCCATTTTTTCATTTTCATGCCTTTATCACTAAGAACCTATTATTAAATTCTAAGCATAATAAATAGATTAACCTCGAAAACAATCAGATCATAACAACAATCTAGTCCTTACGCATTCTCTAAGACTTAGTGAAAATAAAAATGCTTCTAGCATGCATATCTACCTACATGACTCAACGTCACTTTAATGCCATCACTACACTCGTATCAACATCACAAATCAGTCGATAAATCATCGCAAAAGGGATCATGGCATATGCATGAGCTACATGACATGATAAATAAATAAAGCTATAAATAAATAAATAAATAAAAACTATATGGCAAAAATTATGCAACTATATGAACTAACTATCATGAATATGCAGCTATATGACACACACACAAAATATTCCTTAACTACCACCCCAAACTTAAAATCTTCACTGTCCCCAGTGAAGGTAGTAGAAAGGAACACAGGGTATACCTACTCGGAGTCATCATCATCATCACCCTCAGTGGGTGGAGTATCAGGCGGCAGGTATGCAGAGTCCTCACCAAAAACTGGCCACTGGATGTTAGCTCCAAGGCCCCGAAAAGCAGTCCCTAACGCAAGGGTGAGCTCCTGAGCAAATCTGCTTTGCGTCTCGTACATGGCATCCATCCGCCGTGACAGCCTCCTATACTGGGCATCAGCCATCCCAGCACCCTCCTTAGCTCTCGAAGAACCAGCCTCATCACGCCTAGGCCTAGCCATAGTAGCACCTCGTGCTGGACGCCCTCCTGGAAGACGATAACCCAGCCCATGCTCCTCGGGCTCACCACCGGTCCACTCCTGCATCCCATTCAGAGTCCCAGAATCAATCGGAGCGGCCGGCAATTGCAACTGCTCATGAGACGGCCAGTTCACTCCCACTGCTCGGCAAAGCTTCGTGACCGTGAATGCATAAGGGATGTTCATGTGCTTAGCTCCACTCAAAAACTTCAGAATTCCTTGGTAGATAAACTCACTAAGGTCCACATAGTACTCCTCATTCAAAATTCCCCACAACAACTGTGCTCTCTCAACTGTGACCTCATGTGCATGGGAAGAAGGCAGAATATTAGCACAAATAAATGCATTCCATGCACGGGCATACCTGTTCATAGCGATCGCCGGAAAGTGATGATACTCATTAGTTCCTGTCTTGAAGGTCCAAACTGTTATTCTGGATTTCGAGGAAGATAAGAAGATTCCCATTATCTTGAGAAGACCCTTCTTGGCTAGTGGTCGTACCTTGATAGATGTGCAGAATGGTGAACTTACTATGCGGGTGCTGGATCAAGATGTGACCTTCAATGTATTCAAAGCAATGAAATTCCCTACAGAAGATGAGGAGTGCTTAAAAGTGGATGTGATTGATTCTGCGGTTACTTCAGAACTCAATCATATGCTAATGTCTGATGCATTAGAAAAGGCCTCAGTGGGGGATTTTGACAGTGATGATGGAGATGGCAATGAGCAATTACAATATCTTAATGCTTCTCCATGGAGGCGAAAGCTGGACATGCCATTTGAATCTCTTGGCACTTCTGACCTCAAGAATGCTGAAGGAAAGCTCAAACCATCAATTGAGGAAGCACCCTTGACTTGCTCTTTAGCTTCCTTCCTGCCAGGTACTTCCGTGTCACTGGGAAGTGTTCCAGGTTGACGATTGAGCACTGCATTGGCTATTTGACCGATTTGATTTTCCAAGGTCTTGATAGAAACCGCCTGACTCTTGCATAACAGCTTAAGTTCCTCAAAATCAGCACTAGTTGGTGCAGCTGCACTTCCCTGTTGAGGATATGATTGCCTTTGAGCATACTGCTGTGGTAACTGGAATCCAGGTGGATTAAACTGTTTACTCACACCTTGCTGATATGGTGGCTGAATAGCATTTTGATTATTACCCCAGCTGAAATTTGGATGATTTCTGTTGTTAGGATGATAAGTAGCTGGCACAGGCTGCTGTTGTCGCTGATAATTGTTCACATACTGAACATATTCTTTGACAAGAGAACACTGATCTGTAGCATTAGAACCTGCACAAAGCTCACAGACCATAGCTATTTGATTAACTCCATATGTAGCTAGAGAATCAACCTTCATAGACAGCGCTTGGAGCTGCGCTGCAATAGCAGTGGCTGCATCGACTTCCAGAATACCTGCTACCTTCCCAGGCATCATCCTGTGGGTTGGGTTTTGATGCTCATTTGCAGCCATAGTCTCAATAAGATTATAAGCCTCAGTATAGCTTTTGGCCCACAAGGCGCCTCCAGCTGCTACATCGAGCATGGGCCGAGATTGGGCCCCAAACCCTTATGAATAGTGATTTTGCTGATTATGCTGAATAAGAAAAATTTTCATGCCACACTTTGTAGGGGTTCTTTTATTGTTATTCTGAGATCTTATTAGTACTCTATATGGTATATTACTGTATGTAAAGATCGTCAGAATCCAAATTCGAACACTTTGATTTTTCCCGAAAATCCACTAGATACCGAAAGAATTGAGTATAAGGTAACATGATTAAAAGGATTTAAATTCAAGGATTATAAGAGAGGAACATAAAAGGAATATAAAATATTGAGAAAGGTTTAAGGGAACCCAAGTAATAAGATCTCAGATATGATCCCTCAAACGACGAACGAAAACAAAAGATAAGTGAACCGTATAACAGATCAGCGGTCATTAGCCAAGTAATTAAGGGATTAATCAAAAAGGTAGTGGATGATGATGTCATCACATGACACAAGCTTGCTTGCATAAGCATGACAAAGGAGTTTTGTTAGTTGGGTGATTTTGGGCCATACAAAATTAACCATAGTAAAAAGGTTAAAACAAATTTCAATACAAAAAGAAGAATCAACCAAACAAATAACATAAATCGAAAAGAGAAGAGTTGACTTTGCAAGAAGAAGCTCTCGGCCAAAATAAACATAGCAACTTGAAACTGCCATATCTCCTTCAATACTCCTCAAATGTTGTGTTCTATAGCTCGTTGGAAAGGTATTGAGATGGCCTACAACTCTTGTTCACAAGTCTGGTCCAAATAAGCATGGTAAGACCCTCATTTTTACATTTCTTTCAATCGGACTTTTAGAAACTTTAAAGCCTAACTTTGTGTTCTTGATTTCTTTGGAAAGATCAAGCTTGTAGGAGGCTCCATAAGGCTTCCTAGCAACTTAACACCTTCCAAGAAAGGTATAAATCTTCACACCCTTTAGTAATAAGTTTGAATGTTGAAGTTTGGAGATGGTTTGGATGGATGAGTAGTAATTTGAATGATAAGCGTGATTCGAGCTTTAATTGTTTAGTAGTTTAGTTGAATTTGGAGGTGTTATAATATATGATTGGATTGAGATCCTTGAGCTTATTATGACTGAAATCAGTAGCATTTATGTGTATCTTGAGTTGTTATTGATTGGTAGTTGGATTGATATGATTTGGAATGGTAAAAATTTGGGAAATCGCGTAAACATAGCCGTCGTAATGTCCGATTTACTTTAGACTATTTTTGCTCTTAACATCAGGACCGAGAACTCACTGTTAGGTTTTGACCATTGCCATGATTAGATAGTTCATGTTACAAGATTCGTTTTGATATGTGGTACGTTTGAATCCGATGTACGGTTTAGGAGAAACGACCGTTTTAAGTAACGGCGTTTCGCGACCGAACCTTTACCCCTTGCCTTACTTTGAAACCTTGGTTAAGGCCCTTAAATGACTAATTGGGGTATAAAACATTTATTTAAAGTGGATTAGGCAGTTGGTAAGGTACTAGAGAAAGAATCGCCTTAAAACCCTTAATGGCTAATTTATTAAAAATGGTGGAGCCAAGGGTACTCGAGCGACTTAAGTGAATCGTTAAGCGCGAAAGCGAACGTTAGGACTCTAAATGGTTAAAGTCTAGTTTCTTAAGCGACCGGGGTTTAATTCCGACTTATGTTGTTGTTCATAGGTTATCGGACCCACTCTAAGCTTAAGTCTATCCGTGAGCACTCAGACAAGTTTTCTACCTGTTATACTGTTGTTGTGATGTATACATTTGTACATGCATTATCTTGTGATAGATGCATAATGGTTATTTAGCAAATTCTTGAGATATATTGTAGCATGTGATATGGTATATATGCATGCCTGTTTCGTAATCTTGATACATATATCTGTTAATTCAGTTGATAATACCTATGCTAGAGATAAGCGGTAAATTGCATATACCCTTAGTATAGGGGACCCAGAGGTGAACATTTTCTAAAACCGGGAGTCGATGCTCCCGAGTATAATATATATATTTATATATATATGAATAGTTTTTAGAACTATGAATTAAATAAGGTTTATTCGATAACTTTATTTTACTAATGAATATTATTTTGAATATTCATTCGAGGGCTTATGACCCCGTTTATTTTATTATTGAATATTATTTTGAATATTCATTCGAGGGCTTATGACCCGTTTATTTTATTATTGAATATTATTTTGAATATTTATTTGAGGGTTTATGACCCCGTTTATTTTATTATTGAATATTATTTTGAATATTCATTCGAGGGCTTATGACCCCGTTTATTTTATTGATGAATATTATTATTTTAATATTCATTCGAGGACTTATGACTCCGATTATTTACTAATTATTATTCTTAATTTTATTAAAGAATAATGTGTCGATAATCAAACTCACTTTTGATTATTCAAATAAAGATAGTACTTTCTTATAAGTATATCTTTGGTTATTTAATATACATTGCAAGTATAAGTTTTAAAACTTCTACTTCAATTATTTTTATAATGATTATTCTTTATGAGAATATTATTTAAATAATAATATTCAGATATTTTCTAATAAATTGGGACTGATTTATTTCATTAAATCAGCATTACTCCAAACATTCTTAAAAATGTTTGCGAGTCTTCAAAATGATTTTAAAAGTTAGAGCGGATCCCAAAACTCATTTTTTTATATATTTAAGATCTTCTTTTCAAAGAGGATTTAAATATTCGCTCAAAACCTGAGGGATCCGGCTCTGTGGTGTGTTTTATATTCGCAACAAGGTTGCTATTTTGATAAAAGAGTTTTTGATTACTTACCCAATACTCGGGAAGTAAAATTCTTGGAACAAGTTAATCCATTAACAGGCATCGCCTGGGAAATATCGGTGAGTTTTCCTTTCCAACTAGATACGACTTCTTGGTGGAGCCGTATCAACAAGTTTCTACTTGGGGAAAGTGGGGATGAGCTTTACGTTTCAGAGTCATGGATTTCATCTGAACTAGGAGTGGCGTAAGTGGTCGAGTGGCACCGACCCAGCCTAATTATATTGGCCCAAATGGCCTGGAAGTTTCGCTAAGACGGTCCATTTCTTAGGAGTCCAGTGTTCGGTTGACAAGTAAATACGACAGGTTCTCCTCTACATGTAGAAAATTATGGGGTTGTACTACTACGACTGATCATCGTAAGTGGTCTTCCTGGCGCGGCAAACTCCCGTAATGAGTTCATCATCCAATTGGATATTTCTGCAACACTACCCAGAGCACTTCGATAAAAAGGCTACGGTTGGGCGATTGTTGAGTGTTGGCAGGGTCGAGTTTTCAAAATGATGTTTGCATCAAATGAAGTATCTCGTAACTTCATTTTATTTTGATGATATTTTAAAGATTGATTCTATACAAGTTTTGTCTTGTAGCTTAATCTATGGGATGAACTATTTATACATTGAACGGTGGTAGTTCAAGTAGTATTCGGAAAAGATATAAGTATATTGGAGTATCTTGTAACTTCATCTTTTAAACTTATATCTAGTAAATGATTATCTTGTGCATGTCAAAGATTTTCAGAAAAACGTTGAGACAATGTTAGATATATGAGATCACCTTGCAACGATATTTTTATACAGTTATAAACTGGAACTCTGTGTATATTATACATGTCAGAGGATTTCAAAGATTGTGAAAAGTATATATACATATATACTGAATATTTTGCGACTTGGTCGCGGTAAGATATCAAACTTGGTTCATTTCTTCTTGACCAAGACTTTCATGAGTACTATGAGAATGCTCATATATTGTAAATCATTATACATATTATTTTGGTGGGCTTGTTGCTCACCATTGCTTTCTTCTTTCATCACACAACAACAGATAGAAAAGATGAACAAGACCAAGCTTCCAATTCGCAAGCGGTTAGAAAACGTTCCGCAGTTTTCTGGAAGCGTTGATGCCGCCGTAGCTGAGGTAGGAGCTACCAATAGGCTAGGTTTTCAACTATTGATGAACCAGACTTATGTATAATATGGATTATAATAATGGCAAGGAAATGTAAATTTATTCAGAACCTTCTTGAGGTGTAATGGCTTATTATGTGGAATAAAATGACTTGTGTGGTGTGTGTGTATATTATGGGGTCACAGTACTCAGTAGTTGGTTGACTGTTAAGATTAAGTATTAATAAGGGAAATGGAACTCGTGACGACCCGAATCCCCGACCCCGGATTTGGGGGTGTTACAGAAATGGTATCAGAGCTAAGCGTTATAAACCTCAGAGATGATGTGACGTTAAGATAATAAGTTCATTAAAATAATAAGAACTCTTGCCAAGTTCATAGTCGGGCTACCTAACGTAGTACTGACAGTTAAAAACCTTATGGGAACCATTATAAATATAGTGATAGAAGCGTAGTTCGTTATCGTAGATGGTAGCGGGACTCCGAACCCTGAGGTTGAGGAGCAAGAACGTGATGATGTTTTATTAGTTATTGGAGATCAGATTGTGGATCCAATAGAGCATCCTAACGCAGGACCGGATGATGTTCATATTGAGGATGTAGCGGTTGAGGATTTTGTCCTAGAAGGGATTATCGCTGAGAAGGATCCCGTGAAGGATCCTGACAAGAATGAATAAAGGACCACTGAGGAATTGATGACCATGGTTAGGGCGACTACCAGAGGTAGGATTGGCCGGTCACTACCAGAGGTTCGTTGAAGTTTGTAAAGATAGTAGCCCCTTTAACGCGGCTTACTCATAAGACTGAGAAGTTCGAATGGACAGAGAAATGCGAGAACAGCTTTTAAGAACTGAAGCAATGATTGGTGACAACCCCTATGATGGCATTGCCGGATGGAAAAGGAGATTTTGTGATCTGTAGTGATGCTTCGCATAAGGAATTAAGGTGCTTCTTATACAGCACATCAAGGTAATCGTATACCCGTTTAGACAATTAAGGGAATATAAAATTCGATATCCCCACTCATGAGCTTGGGCTCGTGCCAATAGTTTTGCCCTAAAGATTGGAGGCACTACTTGCATGGAGAGAAGTGCGAGATTTACCTAAGCCATAAGTGCTCTAGTACATTTTCACGCAGAAAGAGCTCAACATGCGCCAAATGAGGTGGTTAGAGCTAATCAAGGATTACGATTATGAGATTCTTTATCATTCGGGGAAAGCCAATGTGGTGGCTAATGCCCTTAGTATAAAGGAGAGACTCAAGATAAAAATGTTTGTGGGAGAGTTTATAAGAGATTTTGAGAAAATGGAAACAGAAGTGAAGGTAACCGGAGCCGGTACCGAAAAGCTGTTTGAGATTGCAATACAGTCCGAATTATCGGAAAAGAACATACTGTGCCAGAAAAAGTGATGAATGAAGGTAGAGAGCCAACAGTTAGATAAAAGATTAGTACCGAGAAAGATGATAAGGGAATAATGAGGTATTCCTACAGAATTTGGGTTCCAAACGTTTAAGAGCGTAAGGACTGGATCTTAGACAAAATCCATAGCTCGAGGAATAAGATTTAGGGCAAACCCCGAATGTGATAGTCAGGGAGGTTGCCATTAAGAAAGAAAGAGCCCATAACATAATGAAGTGGAAAACAAGGATTTTAACATATAAGATAACCCCAAGTATGGGAGAAGGATGAAACATTTCATACTAAGGAAACAGAAAGTCGAGTAAGGAAAGGAGACCTGAGACGATACTCCTATACGACAATTCATGGACCTGTCTAAAGAGAACTTAGACTATTATCCCCAACCACCACCCTGAGGGGACAGTGCGGTGGGAAATTCTTTCAAGACCTTTAAGTCACTAAGCTCTTAGAGTTCCAAGGAACAAACGAACCCAGTCGAGGTAAGAGCCTGGCTAAAGGAAATATAGGAATCATTTGAGATTCTAAATGATTAACGAATCACAAAAGACTGTTTTGTTACTTACCCTCCTAAGAGAGAGGCCACCCGCTGGTGAAAGACCAAGAAAGGCACAGAGCCAGAGGTTAGAATAAACTGATTAAAGTTCAGTCAATTGTTTTTGGGAAAGTAACTCCCAAGGTTATGAAGGTAGTATAAAAACTTTAGAGCCAGAACAAAAGCGGACAAGTATGATGAATTATGAATTTAAGTTGTAAAAGTTGTCAAGATTCGTTCTGAGGACACGAATCTAGAATGATGGGATGTTTGAAATCAATGCTTATGTTGTGTTGGTTCATGTAATGGTTGAAATGGAAACGAAAATAAAAGACTGAAAATGGTAGGAGTATAAAGGGATATAAAGGAAATAGAGTTGAGAAGTGATAAGGGAGTTAGGTATGGGAAACCCTAAGAAACCCTTGAAATAAATATAGAGAAGTGTGTCATCATCAGCGCGATGGTGACTGGTCATGAGATAAATTCAAGGTTTGAAGGCGTAAGCGATACGTATAGTTAATTCCCTTGAAGTTGACAGTATTCGATGAAACTTTGAGATAGATCGATTGATTAATAAGGAAACGCGGATGGACTGAGGAGTCAAGAAAGTAAGAAATTAGGAAAATTGGATGAAGAAAGTGACCTTTAAGAATATGAAGTGTAAGACCGGTGGCTTGATACCCAGTAAGAGAGACACCGGGTATGAAAGATATCCCAACATTGAGATGACTGTTGAGATAAACAACAAAAGTAAATACAGAATTATTAAGAAGAAGTTCACGTTGAACACGACCAATATCTTCCTGAACATCCTTGTTATCGTTACCCAATTTAGGCAATAAAAGCGGATAACCGTTGTTATCTTTTGGAGGCCATATTGATTGACCTCATTTTGAATACATATGTTATTGTGAAATTCGGCATATACTATCGAGGTGGGAATGATTGAATAAGACACCCTTATCAGGGATATATGACTTGATTTATCCATGGAAGGATGCATGTACCTTTTTAAAGGTGGAATTAAGGATAGAACATCGGTAACTTAAAATGAATCCTAGGAGAATGCATAAAGGTTGGCATTTCACCCTTAATAGGGATAGTATAAGTTTTGACAGTATGAATTGGAAAGGATTAAGGTAATAACAACCTTTAAGAATCAGTGGAGAAATTTTTCAGAAGTATATAGACAATGATTCTGGTATTAATAGATGGTATCTTGATATGCCCTGTATCTAGGGAATACAGGAGGAACGATTCAAGGACAACCTTAGAGGTTTTACAAGGAGAAAGGTAATATTCAAAATTCTCAAGAGTAAAAATGTTGATAAAGGAAATATGACGTAATTATAATGATGCCAAGTGGGGCACGTGTTAAACCACGAGAAAGTATGGATCGAACCAGTAAATGTCGAAATTGTTCAGGGCCATTAGGGCCTAAGATAAAAGATGTTCTAACTATGATTGAGAGTCAGTCGTGGCAATGTTCACATCTAATGACTAAGGCAATGACTTATGGAAAAAAAAATGGTGATTTTTTTTCTTCTCAGCAGGACTTAAGAAAAGCATTTATATATAAGCAGTGATTGAAATGAGGTAGAAAATTTATTTGGAGGTGGTTAAAAAAATGACATTGATTGTAAGGAAATTTTATTATCAGGAAAGGCCAAAGAGGTGGCCGACACTTTAAAGGTAAGAGGATAATTATAGGCGCTTGTGCCAAAGGAATATAGTGATGATGGTTAAAGCTGTGAAGGTTGTATTATGGTTTGGAAGATTGACATTCCTTCTGATGACTGTGCAATACCCAACCGTAATAGTAGTTGGTAAAGGTTTAATTCGTGTAATCGCCATGAGCGGGCTATCTATCTCAGAAGGTACTACCTTGAGATAAGCCAGGACCATGTTTCAAAAAAAAAAGGACTAGACGAACCTTTGAGTTAAATCTTTTATTCAAGGCATATGATTAAGAATGGTATTAACCTGCTATCGTTGCTTTGATTGAAACTCTTCTGCAATTTTATCTTCTTCATGTCATGAAAGTACGTCAGAATTTGGAGTGTTCTTCATGAATTATGAATGGTAATTATGTTAACTCCTTAGAAGAATTTGATACGACAGGTATGGACTCCGTATGGTTAGCTATTAAGATTCTAAGGAAAATGAATGATGACAATAGGTCAGTGGTGGACCATAGTAATACAGCAACGATTCTTTGAATAATGAGCCGATTACAACCGTGAGAGTTGTAGTGTAATGGATGTTGAGATTGGGTACCCCTAATCGGGTTGTGGTGATGTATAAGTTATCGTTGAATAGACTGATTAAGTAGATTATCTACCTATTGAATATTTATTCCTTCTTATCAATAGAGAGTCGTATTACTATACGAGGAAGGTTGCGATGCAAGCATAGAATTCTAGTAACGATGATGTCTAGAATGAATCCCAGATTCGATTTTCGATGTCGAGGGAGTTTCAAAGGTGATTGAGTATAAGCTCGAGAAAGAGCATGGGTCCATAGAATGATGGACGGAATAGCAAAAATATTTAAGCATGCGAAATGTGATGCGATAATACTTGATGTTGATATATATACATATATGTTTTGTTCTCCTATGATAAACCTCTATAGTTCAGAGGTAGATTCCAAGCCAAATATTTTGTGGCAGTATAATTTTTTTTATATATATAATTCTCTTCAATTCGTTCTTTTCTCCCATTTTCATTTCATGTAAGCTGAGAAGAACAACCCTTCCAGAAGGGGAGGTATTGCCGAATGACTATCTATCTGTATGATAGAAGCCTAGTAGGATACCACATGTTGTTTAATTGCTTGTCAAGTACTAAAGGCTGGCCACCTTCTGTACTAACTATGCAATAGAACAAGTGTTCATGATCATAGTGATCTCTCAACAAATTCCTTTACTTCTATATGATTGATTAAAACTTTGGAAAATAGAAACAGCTGAAAAAGGAGTGGTAAAGTTGTGGTGGTATTCGGAATGGAAACACATTCGTGTTACTAAGGTTGATGTGGTTATTAAAAGGTTATAGAACGCTAACGAGCAAAAGTATAACCAGTATAATATTAGGAACGGAAGGTAGTAGCGATTACGAACTGGAAAAGAATGGGTATTGAGAAGCAAAAGCTCTAATGCTAAAAGCTATAATGAGAGTTTTTGCAATAGACTTGAAAGAATTTGGAATGATCACTTAACGCGGATTAAGTTATCTCACGATAATCGATCGTATGTCAGTATCGAGATGTCGCCTTATGAGATCCTTGAGGGAAGACGATGTCGATTTCCCTTATGTTAGGATGAAGTTGCAGAGCGGAAGATGCTCGGACCAGAAGTGGTCCAAAGGACCAAGGATATAATAGATCTAATCAGAAGACGGCTGGTAATAGCCCAAGATGGACATAAGAAGTATATTGATTTGACACGAAAGGACAAAGAATAAGAAGTAGGGGACCTAGTGTTGTTATAGGTATTCCCTTGGAAAGGATGGATGAGGTTCAGAAAGAAAGGAAAGCTAAGCCCACGAATTGTTGGACCCTTGGATATATTAAGACGTATTGGGAAGTTAGCATATGAGCTAGCCCTACCCCTGAACATGTAGCAAGTTCATAACGTGTTCCACGTATCAATGTTAAGGGAGTGTAATCCGGTAGCCAGACAAATAGGGGCGTATGAGCGCATAGACATGCAACCAGATGTAACCTATATGGAGCAACCAGGAAGGGTTATAGATCGAAAAGGAACAAGTGCTTTGGAGAAGGGTTATCAAACTAGTTAGAGTTTGATGGTAGAACCACAATGTGGGAAAATTTACTTGAGAGTTAGAAAGTGCAATGCTAAGAGAGCATCCCTATTCATTTTCTATCTGATTCCGGGATGGAATCCTTTTAAGGAGGGGAGACTGTAATAACCCCAATTTTTGGAATTTTTGAAACCCTTATGAATAGTGATTTTGCTGATTATGCTAAATAAGAAAAATTTTCATGCTACACTTTGTAGGGGTTCTTTTATTGTTATTCAGAGATCTTATTAGTACTCTATATGGTATATAAGTGTATGTAAAGATCGTCAGAATCCAAATTCGAACACTTTGATTTTTTCCGAAAATCCACCAGATACCGAAAGAATTGAGTATAAGGTAACATGATTAAAAGGATTTAAATTCAAGGATTATAAGAGAGGAACATAAAAGGAATATAAAATATTGAGAAAGGTTTAAGGGAACCCAAGTAATAAGATCTCGGATATGATCCCTCAAACGACGAACGAAAACAAAAGATAAGCGAACCGTATAACAGATCAGCGGTCATTAGCCAAGTAATTAAGGGATTAATCAAAAAGGTAGTGGATGATGATGTCATCACATGACACAAGCTTGCTTGCATAAGCATGACAAAGGAGTTTTGTTAGTTGGGTGATTTTGGGCCATACAAAATTAACCATGGTAAAAAGGTTAAAACAAATTTCAAGACAAAAAGAAGAATCAACCAAGCAAATAACATAAATCAAAAAGAGAAGAGTTGACTTTGCAAGAAGAAGCTCTCGGCCAAAATAAACACAGAAACTTCAAACTACCATATCTCCTTCAATACTCACTCAAATGTTGTGTTCTATAGCTCTTTGCAAAGGTATTGAGATGGCCTACAACTCTTGTTCACAAGTCTCGTCCAAATAAGCAAGGTAAGACCCTCATTTTTACAGTTCTTTCAATAGGACTTTTAGAAACTTTAAAGCCTAACTTTGTGTTCTTGATTTCTTTGGAAAGATCAAGCTTTTAGGAGGCTCCATAAGGCTTCCTAGCAACTTAACACCTTCCAAGAAAGGTATAAATCTTCACACCCTTTAGTAATAAGTTTGAATGTTGAATTTTGGAGATGGTTTGGATGGATGAGTAGTAATTTGAATGATAAGCATGATTCGGGCTTTAATTGTTAAGTAGTTTAGTTGAATTTGGAGGTGTTATAATATATGACTGGATTGAGATCCTTGAGCTTATTATGACTGAAATCAGTAGCATTGATGTGTATCTTGAGTTGTTATTGATTGGTAGTTGGATTGATATGATTTGGAATGCTAAAAATTTGGGAAATCGCGTAAACATAGCCGTCGTAATGTCCGATTTACTTTAGACTGTTTTTGCTCTTAACATCAAGACCTGAGAAATCACTGTTAGGTTTTTACCATTGCCATGTTTAGATAGTTCATGTTACGAGCTTCGTTTTGATATGTGGTACGTTTGAATCCGATGTACGGTTTAGGAGAGTCGACCGTTTTAAGAAACGGCATTTCGCGACCGAACCTTTACCCCTCGCCTTACTTTGAAACCTTGGTTAAGGCCCTTAAATGACTAATTGGGGTATGAAACATTTATGTAAAGTGGATTAGGCAGTTGGTAAGGTACTAGAGAAAGAATCGCCTTCAAACCCTTAATGGCTAATTTATTAAAAATGGTGGAGCCGAGGGTACTCGAGCGACTTAGGTGAATCGTTAATCGCGAAAGCGAACATTAGGACTCTAAATGGTTAAAGTCTAGCTTCTTAAGCGACCGGGGTTTAATTCTGACTTATGTTATTGTTCATAGGTTATCGGACCCACTCTAAGCTTAAGTCTATCCGGGAGCACTCATGCAAGTTTTCTACCCGTTATACTGTTGTTGTGATGTATACATTTGTACATACATTATCTTGTGATAGATGCATAATGGTTATTTAGCAAATTCTTGCGATATATTGTAGCATATGATATGGTATATATGCATGCCTATTTCGTAATCTTGATACATATATCTGTTGATTCAGTTGATAATACCTATGCTAGAGATAAGCGGTAAATTGCATATACCCTTAGTATAGGGGACCCAGAGGTGAACATTTTCTAAAACCAGGAGTCGATGCTCCCGAGTATAATATATATATTTATATATATATGTATATGAATAGTTTTTAAAACTATGAATCAAATAAGGTTTATTCGATAACTTTATTTTATTAATGAATATTATTTTGAATATTCATTCGAGGGCTTATGACCCCGTTTATTTTATTATTGAATATTATTTTGAATATTCATTCGAGGGCTTATGACCCGTTTATTTTATTATTGAATATTATTTTGAATATTCATTCGAGGGCTTATGACCCCGTTTATTTTATTATTGAATATTATTTTGAATATTAATTCGAGGGCTTATGACCCCGTTTATTTTATTAATGAATATTATTATTTGAATATTCATTCGAGGACTTATGACTCCGATTATTTACTAATTATTATTCTTAATTTTATTAAAGAATTATGTATCGATAATCAAACTCACTTTTGATTATTCAAATAAAGATATTACTTTCGTATAAGTATATCTTTGGTTATTTAATATACATTGCAAGTATAAGTTTTAAAACTTATACTTCAATTATTTTTATAAAGATTATTCTTTATGAGAATATTATTTAAATAATAATATTCGGATATTTTCTAATAAATTGGGACTGATTTATTTCATTAAATCAGCATTACTCCAAACATTTTTAAAAATATTTGCGAGTCTTCAAAATGATTTTAAAAGTTAGAGCGGATCCCAAAACTCATTTTTTTATATATTTAAGATCTTCTTTTCAAAGGGGATTTAAATATTCGCTCAAAACCTGAGGGATCCGACTTTCTGGTGTGTTTTATATTCGCAACAAGGTTGCTATTTTGATAAAAGAGTTTTTGATTACTTACCCAATACTCGGGAAGTAAAATTCTTGGAACAAGTTAATTCATTAACAGACATCGCCTGGAAAATATCGGTGAGTTTTCCTTTCCAACTAGATACGACTTCTTGGTGGAGCCGTATCAACAAGTTTCTACTTGGGGAAAGTGGGGACGAGCTTTACGTTTCAGAGTCATGGATTTCATCTGAACTAGGAGTGGCGTAAGTGGTCGAGTGGCGCCGGCCCAGCCTAATTATATTGGCCCAAATGGCGTGGAAGTTCCGCTAAGACGGTCCATTCCTTAGGAGTCCAGTGTTCGGTTGACAAGTAAATCCGACAGGTTCTCCTCTACATGTAAAAAATGGTGGGGTTGTACTACTACGACTGATCATCGTAAGTGGTCTTCCTGGCGCAGCAAACTCCCGTAATGAGTTCATCATCCAATTGGATATTTCTGCAACACTATCCAGAGCACTTCAATAGAAAGGCTACGGTTGGGTGATTGTTGAGTGTTGGCAGGGTCGAGTTTTCAAAATGATGTTTGCATCAAATGAAGTATCTCGTAACTTCATTTTATTTTGATGATATTTTAAAGATTGATTCTATACAAGTTTTGTCTTGTAGCTTAATCTATGGGATGAACTATTTATACATTGAACAGTGGTAGTTCAAGTAGTATTCGGAAAAGATATAAGTATATTGGAGTATCTTGTAACTTCATCTTTTAAACTTATATCTAGTAAATGATTATCTTGTGCATGTCAAAGATTTTCAGAAAAACGTTGAGACAAGGTTAGATATATAAGATCACCTTGCAACGATATTTTTATATAATTATAAACTGGAACTCTGTGTATATTATACATGTCAGAGGATTTCAAAGATTGTGAAAAGTATATATACATATATACTGAATATTTTGCGACTTGGTCGCGGTAAGATATCAAACTTGGTTCATTTCTTCTTGACCAACACTTTCGTGAGTACTATGAGAATGCTCATATATTGTAAATCATTATACATATTATTTTGGTGGGCTTGTTGCTCACCATTGCTTTCTTCTTTCATCACACAACAACAGATAGAAAAGATGAACAAGACCAAGCTTCCAATTCGCAAGCGGTTAAAAAACGTTCCGCAGTTTTCTGGAAGCGTTGATGCCGCCGTAGCTGAGGTAGGAGCTACCAATAGGCTAGGTTTTCAAATATTGATGAACCAGACTTATGTATAATATGAATTGTAATAATGGCAAGGAAATGTAAATTTATTCAGAACCTTCTTGAGGTGTAATCGCTTATTATGTGGAATAAAATGACTTGTGTTATTTTTGGTATTCATCTCTGAGACTATAACTTGTGGTGTGTGTGTATATTATGGGGTCACAGTACTCAGTAGTTGGTTGACTGTTAAGATTAAGTATTGATAAGGGAAATGGAACTCATGATGACCCGAATCCCCGACCCCGGATTTGGGGGTGTTACAATTATAGAAACCAGTGATCACCATCCAATCGGGCATTCCATGATGTGGACACTTTCTCAACATTTCCTTGTAGCGTTCCCAAGCTTCGCACATAGATTCTGTAGGTTGCTATTAGAGAACTCAGAGAGATATCGACCAGTCAAGAAGACATAAAGGTTGGAGATATCGATAAGTCATTTCTTCACTAGAGAACTCAGAGTTATCGACAAGTCTACATTCATTAGAGATCTCTGAGTTATGGATAAGTCAAAGTTCACTAGAGAACTCAGAGATATCGATAAGTCAAAATTCAATAGAGAACTCTAAGTTGTCGACAAGTCAAAGGAAAGACATGATGCTGGGAGATCTCGACAAGCTAAAGTTTCATTCGAGAACTGTTAGGGCAGAAACACGCGCTAATAATACACGCAAGTATACGCGTTCGCAAGTAATAGAGAATACTTTCTAGTTCGTTCCCACAGAGACTCAGACTAATTATTGCTCAATTAAACTCACTCACCAATGTATGATTACTTCTCAATGTTAAGACACTAACACTTAGAATTGTTGACTAAATATTAACTATAATTAACTACTTAATTAACCACTTAATTAACACTTCGAATTAACAATATTAAAACACTCATGAGATCACAACTTCATTACTACTTCCTTCAATAGTTATTGTTATTACCCTTAGCATGCAACAGTGATGATATTAATCGAATAACACGAAACTGATAAAAGCCAACTTTCATTGTACTAATACCATTCTACCAAACATCCACAATTAAGATAGAAGTTGAATAAGCATCAATTATGTTGAGTTCCTATATGTCTACAGAAATTGACAACATAATGATTTAAGCACAAGTTATTCCTTTTAATTACACAGGGCGAATAAAACGGTTAGAGTTACCCACTAATCATGCACATCATACATGAACCTATGCTAGCATGGCAAGTTCTAAATCTCGAGATCCACCGTCGCTTCACAAGAGATTAACACCCTATCTAATATGTTCGCGATGCACATAAGACGAATACGCACAACCAATACTAGATATCATACAATCATCACACACTAAGGTATTAAACAATTAACTAAAGAATTCCATAGTAAATCCGTTACGACCCCATGATCACGATTAGCCCATGATAGCACTTACCGTCATCATGGGTTCATATGAAAATATGATAAACAAACACAAGAGAATAATAACTAAACTAATTATATTAAACCAGATACGTCACAAGAGTAATTAGGTTCAAAAGCAAGAAAACTAGCATCCAACGTTACAATGAAATAAAGAATCACAAGAAAATATGCTTCCACTTCGTTGCGGTGTGCTAAAACGGTCTTCTTCCTTGTCTCCTTCTCTCCTTGCTTAATACAATGATCCAACCTTGTGAAAACGTCTCCAAATCTACTTATATAATAGTCCCATAAAACTCAGATTACATAAAAAATTTGGAAGCCAAACAGAAGTAGAAGTCTAAAACAATTTATTATTTTTCCCGACCCTGCACGGCCGCTCAGCATAGCTGAGCGGGCGCTCAGCTTTCTGCGCGGCCGCTCAGCTGCTGAGCGGGCGCTCAGGACCCTACTGGAAAATTCCTGAGTTTGCTCCGTTTCTTCGCTGTAATCTGCCCCTTTCTTTCCTCTCGCAATGCTGAACACATGCCAAGGCTTATTCTTGATGATTACTCCTGCGAAAAGCAACTATTACCCTAAAATGCACAAACACTAGAAAAACACATCAAATACACAAAATACTTGATTTCAAGACACCAATTTAAGCTATTTTAAGACATTCTAAGTGGTATAAAATGCCACTTATCAAGAACTCAGAGACCTCTATAAGTCAAATTTACTAGAGCATTAGAGATATCAATAAGTCATTATTCTTATCGAGATGTCAATATCTCTATATGCCTAATTGGAGATCTCGAGTGAAATTCTCAAAGTACAAAATCACAGATTTGTTCAATATCCAAGATAAACAATCAACAAACAATCCAACAAGATGGATTGACAAGTCTATAAAAAGCAGCTTGAAGAATGTGCAAGATTAATGGTGAAGATTAACTGATAGAGAAAGATCAAGATAATCACAGGATGCTAAAGATATGCTAAGACAGAAATGGAAGAGTTACTTTTCAATAAATAGAAATGACAAGTGACAGTTTAGAAAAGCTAATAGCATGTCTTATTGTACACTGTGTAAACCAGCAGTTAACTGTATTATAAAGTTAACACTAGTCTTCTGTTAGTAGTAATAAGTTATATATAAAATCTTATAATTCTCTCAAAAAGAAGTTAAGCTCTTTATCAACAAAGAGCCTAGAATTTTTGTAGCAAAACATTCTTAATTTTAATATAAAATTAAAAGAGTTTTGAAAAGATTGTGTTCTTGTTTATTGCATGCTTATTTACTACATTAACACATCTTCCCTACAAGATTTAATTTACTTTCTTCTACCATAAACATTCAAGAAAAGCTCAAAAACAGTAAAACATATTTTGTAACACCCCCAAATCCGGGGTCGGGGATTCGGGTTGTCACGAGTTCCATTTCCCTTATCAATACTTAATCTTAACAGTCAACCAACTACTGAGTACTGTGACCCCACAATATACACACACACACACCACAAGTTATAGTCTCAGAGATGAATACCAAAAATAACACAAGTCATTTTATTCCACAATTATAAACCGTTACACCTTAAAAGGGTTTCTGAATAAATTTACATTTCTTTTCCATTATTACAATTCATATAGATACATAAGTCTGGTACATCAGAAGTTGAAAGTCTAGCCTATTGGTAATTTCTACCTCAGCTACAGCGGCATCAACGCTTCCAGAAAACTGCGGAACGTTTCCTAACCGCTTGCGAATTGGAAGCTTGGTCATGTTCATCTTTTCTATCTGTTGTTGTGTGATGAAAGAAGAAAGCAAGGGTGAGCAACAAGCCCACCGAAATAATATGTATAATAATTAACAATATATGAGCATTCTCTTAGTATTCATGAAAGTCTTGGTCAAGAAGAAATGAACCAAGCTGATATCTTAACGCGACCAAGTCGCAAAATATTCAGTATATATATACATATATACTTTTCACAATCTTTGAAATCCTCTGCCATGTATAAAGTACACAGAGTTCCAGTTTATAACAGTATAAAAATATCATTGCAAGGTGATCTCATATATCTAACCTTGTCTCAACGTTTTTCTGAAAATCTTTGACATGCACAAGATAATCATTTACTAGATATAAGTTTAAAAGATGAAGTTACAAGATACTCCAATATACTTATATCTTTTCCGAATACTACTTGAACTACCACCGTTCAATGTATAAATAGTTCATCCCATAGATTAAGCTACAAGACAAAACTTGTATAGAATCAATCTTTAAAATATCATCAAAATAAAATGAAGTTACGAGATACTTCATTTGATGCAAACATCATTTTGAAAACTCGACCCTGTCAACACTCAACAATCGCCCAACCATAGCCTTTCTATCGAAGTGCTCTGGGTAGTGTTGCAGAAATATCCAATTGGATGATGAACTCATTACGGGAGTTTGCCGCGCCAGGAAGATCACTTATGATGATAAGTCGTAGTAGTGCAACCCCACCATTTTCTACATGTAGAGGAGAACCTGTCGGATTTTACTTGTCAACCGAACACTGGACTCCTAAGGAATGGACCGTCTTAGTGGAACTTCTAGGCCATTTGGGCCAATATAATAAGGCTGGGCCGGCACCACTCGACCACTTACGCCACTCCTAGTTCAAATGAAATCCATGACTCTGAAACGTAAAGCTTGTCCCCTTTCCCCAAGTAGAAACTTGTTGATACGGCTCCACCGATATTTCCCAGGCGGTGCCTGTTAATGGATTAACTTGTTCTAAGAATTTTACTTCCCGATTGCTGGGTAAGTAATCAAAAACTCTTTTATCAAAATAGCAACCTTGTTGCGAATATAAAACACACCACAGAGCCGGATCCCTCAGGTTTTGAGCGAGTATTTAAATCCCCTTCGAAAGGAGGATCTTAAATATAAAAATGAGTTTTGGGATCCGCCCTAACCTTTAAAAATCATTTTGAAGACTCGAAAACATTTTTAAGAATGTTTGGAGTAATGCTGATTTAATAAAATAAATCAGTCCCAATATATTAGAAAATATCTGAATATTATTATTTAAATAATATTCCCATAAAGAATAATCTTTATAAAAATAATTAAAGTAGAAGTTTTAAAACTTATACTTGAAATGAATATTAAATAACCAAGGATATACTTATACGAAAGTACTAACTTTATTTGAATAATCAAAAGTGAGTTTGATTATCGACACATTATTCTTTAATAAAATAAAGAATAATAATTAGTAAATAATCGGAGTCATAAGTCCTCGAATGAATATTCAAATAATAATATTCATTAAATAAAATAAACGGAGTCATATGTCCTCGAATGAATATTCAAAATAATATTCATTAATAAAATAGACGGAGTCATAAGCCCTCGAATGAATATTCAAAATAATATTCATTAATAAAATAAAGTAATCGAATAAACCTTATTGGATTCATACTTTTGAAAACTATATCTATATATATATATATATAAATATATATATAATATACTCGGGAACATCGACTCCCGATTTTAGAAAATGTTCACCTTTGGGTCCCCTATACTAAGGGTATACGCAACTACTGCTTATCTCTAGCATAGGTATTGTGCAACTTATAAGCAATTGAATCAACAATATATATCAAGATTACGAAACAGACATGCATATATACCATATAACATGCTCCAATATATCGCAAGATTTGCTAATTAACCACCATGCATCTATCACAAGATAATGCATATACATATGTATACATCACAACAACAGTATAACGGGTAGAAAACTTGCCTGAGCGACTGGGGGTGGTAAAAGTCCCAGGATGAGTCTGGTAACCTATAAATCACATATAAGTTGGAATTAAACCAAAGTCGCTTAAGAATCTATACTTTAACCAATTAGACTCTAACGCTCGCTTTGCGCTTAATGATTCTCTTAAGTCGCTCGAGTACCCTCGGCTCCACCATTTTTAATAAATTAACCATTAAGAGCTTTAAGGCGATTCTTTCGCGAGTGCCTTACCAACTGCCTAATACACTTTACATAAATGTTCCATACTCCAATTAGTCATTTAAGGTCTTTAATCAATGTTTCAAAGTAAGGCGAGGGGTAATGGTTCGTTCGCGAAACGCCGTTACTTAAAACGGTCATTTCTCCTAAACCGTACATCGGATTCAAACGAACCACATATCAAAACGATGCTCGTAACATGAACTATCTAATAATGGCAGTGGTCAAAATCTACCAGTGAGTTCTCGGGTCCTGATGTTAAGAACAAAAACAGTCTAAAGTAAATCGGACATTACGACGGCTATGTTTACGCGATTACCAATTTTTATTCTACTCCAAATCAATCACAAACCAACCACAATTCAACCATACAACCAAAATCCATCCATACATCACTACAAAAGCCCCAACACCTCAAGTTTTCCAATTTATATTAATCTCAAACATGAACTAAAACTATTCTTAAGTTCATTAACTAATAACCAAGATTTACAACTCCAGAAACATCACAAAACCAACTAATCTCTACATATTCAATCACCATTCTTCTCATGAACTATCCTACTCATAATAAGCTCTTAATGTTCAATAACAATGCTAGGTTAAGAGATTATACCTTCCTTGGTGAGTGAGAGTAACTAAGGAGCTTGGAATCACCCTTGAAAGTCCTTACCAAAGCTTAATCTAACCAAAAACACAAGATCAAACAATTTAAATTTCTTGAAAACACTATTCACTCTCTTCTTAAATGATTTATTGAAAGAGATTGTGAAGGAATTTGGAGCTTAAACTCCTAGGATAGCCATAACTAATCATAAGGAACCTTGGATAATTACCTTGCAATTTAACAATGGTTGGATCTTGGATTTTGAAATTTTCCTCTTTGAAAAAGAAGAAAAGCCGAGAGCTTTGTTGCTTGAAATGAAGTCAAGATTTGTTTTTGTTTTTGTGATTTGTTTTACTTGGTTGCTAGGTTTTTGTTTTGTTTAATTACCCTTTTAACCATGTAAAATTGTGTGGTTAATAATCAACCACACTTCCTTCCTTTTTGGTCATGCTTAGGTCATCAATCTTATATCATCTTCCCATGCTTGTCCTCTTCTTATTGGTTTGATGACATCATCCTCACTAACCTCTTTAATTAGCTTCTAATTACTTGGCTAATGACCACTGATCTGTTATACGGTTCGCTTAACTTTCGTTCACGTTTATCGTTTGAGGGATCATACCTGGGATCTCATTACTTGGGTTCCCTTAACCTTTCTCAATACATTATATTCCTTTTATGATCCTCTCTTATAATCCTTGAATTTAAATCCTTTTTATCCTGTTCCCTTATACTCAATTCTTTCGGTATCTGGTGGATTTTCGGGAAAAATCAAAGTGTTCGAATTTGGATTCTGACGATCTTTACATACACTTATATCCCATATAAAGTACTAATAAGATCTCAGAATAACAATAGAAGAACCCCTACATAGTGTGACATGGAAAGTTTTCTTATTCAGCATAATCAGCAAAACACTATTCATAATGGTTATTAAAAGTTCAAAAATTTTGGGGTTATTACACATTCACCCCCACTTAGTGTGTTATTCATTTCCTAAAAATTCATTTCAGTTACTCAAGAAATCCGGAAATGCAGTATTTGATCCAGAAAACCATTAGCATTATTTACAAGTCCTGGTGCATTACTTTTTCTAGTTGTTAGTTGAGTTATCCTCTCTATTTAATTTGTTTGTTAGGATTAACAATCAAATAGGAGGAGATTGTTGGTGAGACTACGTAGCTGTATGAACAGTTACGTGATAACTCAACACGATAACAATACTAGAACATGACAGTTTAATAATACTACGTCTACACAAGAAATCAGGAAAATGAAGACAAGGCAAATACAAAGAATCAGAAGATTAGAAGAAGGCCTGAAGTCTATCTACAGGTCACCGAAAGAAGATCATTAATATGATCATGCCTCAGTAAAGAACAAAGGTTAAAGACTTTCAGGGTTTCAGAAATATTGAAGATTCAGTATACAAGTGCTACCGGAAGATTTTAGTGTATTGGCATTGATTGAAGATAGACAGTGTTCGAAGCATAGGAATCTGAAGAATTGAAGACAGGGTATAGACATAGGTTAATGAAGATATTGTCTAAAGTACCATAAAGGATTCCAGTAAAAGTACAGTTATTTATTGGCAGTCAGTGTCTGAAGCGATAAAGTTGTTGCAAGCTTAACAATTTAATCAAGGCCATAATACGAAGACCTGAATCGAGGTTAGCCGTCTGTGAACCAGACCAGTTGCATTAGGCATCAACAGCTCGTGAAAGGAATCTGGGTACTATTTATAGAAGAATAGTTAAGTTGAGGAACGTACTTGGATTGAACGTTTATCTGATAAAATACGAGAAGAGGTGCACAGGGTATATAGCTAAACAGCTCGAGGGATTGGCGAAGCTCAAAGTTTAATTGTTAAATTAAATAAATTTATTTAGTGGACTTTAATATAATTTATTTAATAAACTTAAAATGATTTATCTTATAAACTTTAAATAAGTTTATTTTATAAATCTAAATTAGTTTATTTATATAAGTTATATTTAAGTTAATTTTATAAATTAATTTAGTTACAATTTAAACTTAAAAGGAAAAGAAACAAAAAGAAAACAAAAAAAAGAGAAAAGAAAAAGAAAAAGAAAATACAAAAAAAGGAAATGAAAAAGAAAATAGAAAAAGGAAAAACAAAAGAAAAGAAAAAGGGAAAAGACAGAACAAAAGATAAAGAAAACAAATAAAAAAAAGCAAAACAAAAACAAAGAAACTAGACCAAGTGGTCACGAGTGGGTTATATAAAGAAAAAAGTGAAGTCCAAAAGAAGTCCACATATGGTCGCCAGACAGGGTGTGTAGAAATGTTTCTAAGTAAAATAAATATTCTACTCCTTGTGGTCGCGAGCCAGCTTTTGTTGACTTAAACTAAGTACATGTACAAGCCCCCCACCTCTGGTCACAAGTTCTTTTGTTGAATAAATTTTAAGTTCCAAGCTATCTCCTTGTGGTCTCTAGTTACTCCTCAACCACTACTTTGTTGAATCATTCAATAAATTTGTGTGGTCAATATTTATCCACACATCTTTATTGAATAGAAAGTCTACACATTTGCAGCAGAAGTATTCAGCCATTTTTCTAGGGGATTCATTATGTTCATCTTCTCTTCCAAGAGAGTAGTGAAATGGCAGCAAAGATTTACAGAGAAGCTCGAGCTTTTTATATATCCGTTTAACTTCTCACTGTAGTAACGTTATAATGCCCATTTAATTCTTGTATATTCATAGGGGCATTATAATCGTTACCCGATAATTAAATCCTAGTACAAACAAAAGCTAGATCATTGTATAGGATTTGATTTGTAAATCTTTGTAGTAGCTAGGAACTTTTTTGTTCTTAGATTGTATCCGGTTAATTTATTTACCGGAGTGTAGCAACACCCCTTGAGGATTTATATACGAATATATATTTCCCCGAATATTTTATGTTTCTCATTTTATTGTTCCAATCACTATTTCTCTCAAGAACACGAAATCACTAACCGAGCACTAAATCTATATCCGCTAAAGATTCGAAAGAATATTTAATTTAGTGATTATCGTATTCAACCCCCCTTTTACGATAATTCAGGACCTAAATTGAGTTCAGGAATTGGAAAACTTTTCCAGTCTATTGGCTCATCCTTGAGAATTATAGGCTCACCATGAAAATTCTTTGTAGGATCCACCTTAGATTCCTCATGTACCACTGAAGGCTTGGATGTTTGAGTTGAAGTTGTAGACTGTTTGGGAATGTAATCTTCCAATTCCTCATCACTGAAGTCCAATTTTCTCTTGATTCTTTGCTTATTTCTTAATTTCTTTGTCTGTTGAGGTTCATTGAGCATTTTATGATCTTGAGCTTTAGTAATCATATGTGGTTTCTCAGAAATCTCGGTTGTAGTTTTCACAGCTTGAAGTTTGGCCAAGATAGCAACTTGCTTCTTCTTTTGTTTGATCCTTTTAGCATCTAAAGCATCCTCCTTCTTTTCTTGCTTAATTCTTTCCTTTTCTTCCTTCTTGGCTTCTACAAACTGAGGGTGTCCAGCCACCACACAAATTTCCTTACCATTCCTGTAGATCTTGGCAATTCTTTTTTTTTCAGCACTGTATCAGTTGGATCTTTGAAGAATGCAATTAACCTTGCCAATAACTTCTTTTCATCTGGCCTTGGTGTCTCAAACATAAGATCCACAGGTTTTTTGTCTGAGAACTTTAGATACTTCTTTTTAGGCTTCAAAACCAGATTGGCCTTTGGAGACTTTATGCATGAAGGTTGGCCCTTTTCCAAGCTACCTAGACTTATTTCATTCACAGAAATTTGCTTGACTTGTGAGTGGTGGTGAAAGATCTTGTCTGGTTTCTGTATCTGACCAAATTTCTTCATCTATTTTCCTCCACTTGTCATCCAATTCCTTTTCAACAGCTGCAACATCAAGCTCCTTGAGATTTGACTTAGAATCCAGCTTAACAGCTGCTATTTGGATCAGATCAATGCTGTCCAATTCTGGTGGCTTTGGTAATATAATTTTTGGAACTATTACTTGGCTAATATGAACATTTAACACATGCTCCCCCTCACTGGTTTTCCCTCCTTGACTAACTAGGATGGTTGAATCTTTCTCCTCCTTTTTGTTATCATCAAGTAGAGTGGAGGTAGAAGTTTGTGCAGCCACCAACTTTTGAAGCAACTGAGTTTGTTGTGCTTGATGTAGATGAATAGCTGTGAGAGAGGCTTCTAATGCTTTTAGTCTTGTGTCTAGGGAATCCACTTTAGTTACAAGAGTAGAATTCTTCCTCAACTGTCAGTTGATGTCAAGCACTGTTGTATCTGGAAATATAGCATCCAATATTTTAGAGACATCCTTCTTGACTTGATCAATCTCTATTTTAATTGAAGTGACATCTTGATTGTGTTGAAGAGCTTGTATTTGATGTAGTTGTAGAGAGTTGAGGTGTGCTTGTAGAAGCTTATTGGTGCTAATATTAGTGGTGGCGTGAAGAGCAGTCTGTGTCTGTCGAATTATATGAAAGAGACTGGACTTGAAATGGTGTTCATCAAAATCTTTGGAGAATGCCCAAGATGGCACACTAGATCTGGAACTAGGGCCTTCTTCACCCCCTATGTCCATTGTCTCTCCTTCATCATCATCATCATCATCATCATCTCCAAAAAACTCTTCAGCACCACCAGTTCCATAATCAACATCATCACCAGCTGTAGATGGCATGGCTGTGATGACATCCTTTACTCTTTGCATTGAAGCAGTCGTATGCACCAAGTTTAGCATCCTTTTTGCAGCCACATTTTCCTGTTCATCTAGAACTTGATATGCTGATATAGGTGAGTAAATGCCTCAGCTTCAAAAGAAACAGAGTCCAAAATAGATTGATATTCTTGCTGAATTAGTTATTTCTTGTCAGCCTCATTGACATCCATTAACTCACTTACAATGGGCTCTTCCCATTCAGCTGTACCTGCTTTTCTCTCATTTTCTCTCTTTGCTTGCATCGAGGGCTCCCCTCGACTCACCACCCTCACATCCTCATCTTCACTACTAAGGTGGGACTCCTCTCACTCGCTTTTGCCAGGCTGGAAGACATAGCCTGCATGATTTCTCTCTGTTCCTCTCCTTTTGCCTGAGAGCAACTCAGCCTCTCACTCAATTCACTCCCTTCCCTCAGTCCTAAGAGTGATTGTACAACTACTAACTCATATACACTTGTAACAATTGTTTAAATTTCAGTGTGTGTAGTGAGTACCGACAGATGAGGAACATCCATCCGGGTAGTAGTTAGGATAACCGATGAATGACTGCTGTTAGGCACATCCGTCAGGATACAGTCACTAACCGACGGATGAACAATATCCACCGGAATAGAAGAAATGATAGAGTTTGAAGTGGAAACTATTATAGACTCTATGCAGATTGATGATAATTTGGGCACAGATGTCTCAACAGTTCCTGAAAGAATTAGCAAGTGAGCCAACAAATCATCTAAAAGATGATGCTCACTTGCCCTAGATTTTGGCTTCTTCAACAGAGTTAAAGAAGGAAAATCAGGGATTGATGTGTTAATCATATCCACATCCAGAGAATTTGTGGGAGAGTTTGGTGTTTGTGGTGCTTCTATGACTAAAAATTTTGGTTGTGACTTCACATTTATTGGAGCCACATCAAACTAAATTTGAGATGGTACAGTGACTGAGTCTTTAGATGTAGTTTGCACTGTGTGTGTTCCCTGTGCATCCCTAATAGTTTTAGATTTCTTCTTTCTGGCATAATTTTGGGGTGAGCTTGTGTCCCTTACCCTCTTGGCCTGTGCACCTGGTTGTGAGCTTGTTTCAATAGTAACATCCTTTTGGGGGGATGAAACTAGAGTTGTGCTAATTTCCTTATTAATCACCACAGATTGTTGGGAAACTGTTGTGTGGCTAGGCTTGGGTACACTCACCTCTCCATCCTTATCATTGGGGTTTCTTTGATGTTCACCCTGTCCCTCACCTATCTTACCACCCTTGACACTCCCCTCTTTAGTTTTGGTTGATTTTGCAACTGATTTCTTTTGAGAGCAACCAGAGGGGGTTTTCTTTGTTTTGGATTTGGAAATTTTTATTTTGGTGGCTTGGGTAGGCATCTATTGGGTCATTGACACGGATGCCATAGCCACAATCAAAGGCAAAGAAATTTGGGAGGTAGGAATAGTAGAGACAATGGTGCTTACCTCACTTACCTGAGGGCCCTCCATGATTGGAAAATAGAAAAGGGGCACCTCATTATGATGACCTGCTCTGTTAAAATCTGAAATCACTCTCATTTCTTGAACCCAACAATCCAGTTTGTTGGTTGGGTTCTCAATAACAATATCCTCAATAAGATGGTTAGCAAGAATCATAAAGAATCTAGCATAATAGACATTTTTAACTCTCTTTTTAATTTCCCCTAGCTTATAACCTAACTCAAACATGATCATATCACTTAAATTATAGTACTTATCAGTAACTAACATGTAAAACATGTTAAGTATGGCAGCAGTGTTGACAGAGTCAAAATTACTTATCTTACCAGAGAACACCTTGGTAACTACATCACACAAATAACTCCATTCTTTTCTAAAACCTAGCCTTTAATCTCACTTAACTAAGTGGTAGGAAGAGCATAGCCAATAGAATTAAGCATGGTAACTAAATTAACATCTGTGTGTGGTTCAATAGTAGTGTTCTCAGGAATCTTAAAGCATGCTTGAATTATATCACTGTTAATGTAGAATTGCTTACCTTTAAGAGTAAAAGTTATGGTTTTGTCAGTAGAATAATACACACCAGTTGTCCATATCTCATCCACAACTTCACAGTAGCTTATGGGTGATTCCAGCATGGCATAACTGAGTTTGCATCCCTTCACAAAGTCCATCATTTTGTGAAAATCTTCAGATACGGGAATTTCTTTGTTCACAAGAGCTGCGAAGTTGTTCTTCTCATAGATGAACCCTGACTGAGACATGATTTTGACTAGTGGTGCCATTGTTAAAGTGAGGAAATTTGTAGTAAGAAAGAGGATTTTGCTTTGAGGAAGAAGATAGCAGTTAGTTGCAATTGAGAATGGTAAAAGTTAAAATAAACTTGAAGTAAGGCTTTTTATTATTCCCTAACAATACAACAAGAATTATAGAAGGGGGGTTGAATGTAATTCTGACTTCTTTTTAATATTTATGAAAAATGGTTTTAATTCAATTTATATCTAACTATTTGATTTGCAAAGTGCGGAATTACAGAGTTAAGTAAATCAAACATAAAGTAATAAAAACTCAGGTCTTTAAAACTTTCTGGTGGATTTGAATGTATCCACCATATATATTGTTAGTCCCTTCACAATATAACAAGAATTACAAAAGGGGGGTTGAATGGAATTCTTGAAATTTTTTCTTGATTAAAAATGTTCTAACTCGAATATGTATATAAGTGTGAACTGATTAGCACAATGCGGAATAGTTACTTAAATGAATCAAAACACAAGTAATTAAAAACAAGAGTCTTTAAAAACTTTCTGGTGGATTTGAATGATTCCACCAGAGATATATAATATATATCGAGAGAACTCTGTGTGCAAAAAGCTCACAGCTGCTTACAAATATTGAACAACTAAGAATACAGAGAAATGCTAAGAATTCTGCTTACAAATGTTTCTCTGCTTGTTTCTTAGATAATTCCATAGTTGCTACTTCTTGGTTTATATATCACCAAGATTACAAAGTAATGAGACAGGATAATAAAACAAAACTATCTAGTCTATTACAATGCTACTTCATTACTCTATTCCAGCATCTTTGAATATCTTCATAATATCATGGAAATGGCAATGCTTCTTTGTTCTCGAAAACCCAGTTGAATAGGCTACCACATTCCATTAGCATACACTCGACGCATGTGACTGTGTTGTCACTGTTAACACATATTTGAATTCTTTATCCGTTGAGTACATGATCATCCGTCGAGTTTATGATCATCCGCCGATGGCTTTGTTAGTCATCCATCGACTGCTATATAGATCATTCGTCGATGGCTTTGTTAATCATGCGTCGGTAGCTGTTTGGCACTTGACTTTATTTCATTTATGCAGAATTACAAGATATCATCTATGTACAATTAATCAACCTATCCTGCATATCTAGTTAAAGTCAACATGACTTATATGCTACTACAGAATCTATACAAAGGTGTATGCAAAAATGTGCTACAGACTTATTGTCACATAAGCTACTCACTCGATGGATAATAAGTCATCATCCGTCGGGACTATATTGAGTCATCCATCGGGACTATAAACCTTATCCGTCGAGTGCTACATATTTTCACTAAGTAAAATCTACCAAGGTGTTTTGTTCATGAAATCATCAAGTACACAACATATACACAACAATCTCCCCAATTTATGTCTACTGGAATTGTAGCCATAAATTAAGAGACACTTGATGATAACAAAACACCTTAAAAATACAACTTTTAAAAGACAGTAGATAAAACTGAAAACTGCTTCAATTAACAAAATGTACAAAGTTTTGCTGACAGTCATTTTCAAGATGCTCCTCTAGCCTGAGCAGATTTATCTAGTTCCTTGAAGGTCTAGATCTCTTTCCAAGCTTTCTGTTGTTTTTCTCAATTTGATTTTGGAGCTACCTGTGGAATTCCAGTTCATCAGATTCTGAGAGATTTAGCTTTCCTTGCATTTCCAAAAGAGTCTCATTGCTAGAGATGCTCAATTGGTCTTCTAATCTGAAAAATCTTCTCCCTCCTTTGTCATCCATGAACTCTATCAGCCAGTAGGACCTTAGATGCACTCTTCTCCTTGTGTAAGGGATAATTAGAGTCTTTGGGAGTGCATCTTTAGCTCTAACACTCCTGAGCTCTTCAATCTTCTTCAGTATCAATCTTCTTGCAGTAATATTGAACCCAAAGTTCTTATTGAAGGATGAATAGACTTTAATCAGTACATCTTGGCTTTCTTGAAGGATCCTGTGAAGTGGCCACTGAATCTCCTTTCCTCCTTTGTACTTGAACACTAACCTTACAGGTAGGTTTCTGTATGCATCAATTCCTCTCACTTCATCTAGTTCATCTAGATAGAGGTTTAGATCAGAAAATTCTTTGATGTCACACTAGTACATGCAATCTCCCTTATTGACTTTAGATTGAGCTTTGACTATTGATTTGGATTTGAGAGGTGACAACTTCACTTTCTTGACTACTATTGACTTTGTTCTCTTTGGCTTGTTAAAGATTGGCAAATAGAAGTCAGGAATTGGTATGTTCTCCCATTCCTGTAAGGATCCACCACTTTGATATCTTCAAATACCATAGAGGGTTTTGATGCTTGAGTTGTTGTTGGAGTGGATTCCTTGGGAAACTGATTCTCCAATTCCTTATCAACAATGTCCAGTTTCCTTTTAGTTCTTTTAGCCAATTCCTTAATTCTTGGAGATTTCTTCTGTTGTTCAACTTGCTTCTCTGATTCAATAACTTCAGATGGCTGAGAAGGAATTTTTTGTGATGAATTTACAGCATGTAGCTTGGCCAAGATAGTAATTTGCTCTTTCTTTTGTTTAGTCTTTTTAGCATCCAGAGCAGCTTGCTTCTTTTCCAGCTTCAATCTAGCCTTTTCTTCTCTCTTTGCTTGAGCAAATTGAGGATGTCCAGCCACCACACAAATTTCTTTCCCATTCCTAAAATTTTTAGCAATTCTCCTTTTTGAAGCTGAATCAACTGGATCTTTGTAGAAAGCAATTGATCTTGATATAAGCTTCTTTTTATTAGGCTTAGGTGTCTCATACACAGTGTCTAAAGGGTTCTTCAATGAAGATTTTGAGTAGTTTACCCTTGGTTTCAGAATTGTTTCAGCCTTTGGAGATTTGATGCAGGATGACTGTCCAATTTCTATATAGTTCATGCTCATCTCATTCACATTAATTTGCTTGACTTGAGAGTGATGGATGGATGACTTAACTGGCTCCTTGACAAGTTTAAAATTCTTTTGTATTTCCTCATTAATCTTCCCCCAGTTGACTAAACTCAACTTCTCCTTATCAGCTGCTCTTATGTTGGCTGCTGCTGCATTGATCAGATCAATATTGTCTGTAACTGGTGGCTTTGAGATGGTAATTGAAGGCATAATTACTTTACTGATTTGAATCTGAAGCCTCTCCCCCTCACTTGGTCCTTTCTCCCCCTTTTTGTTATCATTAAGTTGAGTAGAGGAGGAGGTTTGAGCAGCCACCAATTTTTGAAGTAAATCTGTCTGTTGGGCTTGATGAAGATGAATGGCTGTTAAAGATGCTTCCATGGCTGACATTCTTGTGTCCAAGGCATCTATCTTCGTTGCAAAATCAGAATTTTTCCTTAATTGCCTCTTGATGTCAAGCATTGTAGCTTCTGGAAGTTTAGAATCTATCTTGTCTGAACTGGCCTTCTTTATCTCCTCAATATCACTCTTCATGGTGTTTACATCCCTAGCATGTTGGAAGCCTTAGATTTTTTGAAGTTGCAGGGAGGCTAGGTGTGCCTGAATGAGCTTCATGGTGCTGGCATTAGTAGTGGTTTGAAGAGTAGTATTTGTCTGATTGATTAGTTGGATCAGGGTTGTCTTGAAGTAGTGCTCATCACAGTGCTTTGAAAATGCCCATGATGGCATACATGATCTTGAACTTGAACCTACTTCTCCCCTATATCCATTGCCTCATCTTCACTATCCCCACTCCCATCACCAAAGAAATCAACTAAACCACCAGTCTCATAGTCCACATCACCAACTGTAGAAGGCAAAGTTGCGATGACATCCTTGGCTCTTAGCATAGACTGAGTGGTATGCACCAGATTGAGCATCCTTTCTGCATTGTCATTGCCCTGTTCAGCTAATAGTTGATAAGCTGGAACAGGGTGAGTAAATGCCTCAGCATCAAGGGAGGTGGAATCTATAATAGCTTTAGGTTGCTGAGACAGTCCCTCCCTGTCTGCATCCTGGACATTCATTAACTCACTAGCAATGACATCCAACCTTATAGCTCCAGTACCTGCATTTCTCTCAATTTCTCTCTTTTGTTGCATAAAAGTCTCACCCTGGCTCCCCACCCTCACACCCTCACCTTCACCTACTAAGGTGGGACTCCTCCCACTTTCTTTTGCCAATCCTGAAGAAATGGATTGTATGGTTTCACTTATTTCCTCTCTTTTTTCCTGGGAGCAACCCAGACTCTCACTCAAAACACTCTTCTCTCTCAATGCTAAGAGTGACTGTACAACCACTAAATCTTCTGCACTTGAAATAAAAAAAGTTTGAAGCTGTGCATAGATACTCGACGGATGAGTGATATCCATCGAGTGAGTGGTTTTGCTATCCGACGGATAACTGTTGTTAAGCTTATCCATCGGGATACAATCACTACTCGACGGATGAACAATATCCATCAAGAGCGTAGAAATGAATGAACTGGGAAAAGAAACTATTGTTGACTTTGTGCTGATTGAAGATATTTTGGGCACAGATGGTACAACAGTTTCTGAAAGAATCGGCAAGTGAGCCAACAAATCATCTAAAAGATTGTTAGTCCCTTAACAATATAGCAAGAATTACAGAAGGGGGTTGAATGGAATTCTTGAACCTTTTCTCGAAATAAAAATGTTCAACTCGAATATAGATATAAGTGTTTTGATTAGCACAATGCGGAATAGAAACTTAATTGAATCAAAACATAAGTAATTAAAAACAAGAGTCTTTAAAAACTTTCTGGTAGATTTAAACAATTCCACCAGAGATATATATTATATATATCGAGAGAACTCTGTGTGCAAGAATGCTCACAGCTGCTTACAAATTGAACTACTGAGAATACAGGGAAATGCTAAAGATTCTGCTTAAAAAGATTTCTCTGTTTTTGTATCTCAGCTCTCTTATTTCTATTTTCTATGTTCTTGGTTTATATATTACCAAGATTACAAAGTCAAAAAGACTGAATAAATATAAAACTATCAGTCTTAATCTTTGCTACTTTTCGTCCTCTATTACCCAGTTAATGGGCTTCCACAGTAGATTTGTATACATCTCGACGCCTGTGCCCTGTTGTCACTGTTCAACTGCTGTTTGAATTCTTTATGTGATCATCTGTTGGACTTTATGAACATCCGTTGATGGCTTTATTGATCATCCGTCAACTGCTATATTAAACATCCGTTGATAGTCATTTGATCATCCGTCGATGGCTTTGTTGATCATCCGTCGGTAGCTATTTTGGCACTTGACTTCATTTCACTTATGCAGAATTACAAGACATCATTTATATACAATTAATCAACCTATTCTGCATATCTAGTTAAAGTCAACATGACTTATAGGTTACTATAGAATCTATACAAAGATGTATACAAAATTGTGCTACAGACTCATTATTACATAAGCTACTCACTCGATGGATAATAAGTCATCATCCGTCGGGACTATAATGAGTTATCCGTTGGAACTATAATTCTTATCCGTCGAGTGCTACATTATTTCACTAAGTAAAATCTGCTTAGATGTTTTGTTTATGAAATCATCAAGTACACAACATATGCACAACAATCTCCCCCAATTTATGTCTACAAGAATTGTAGCCATAAATTAAGAGATACTTGATGATAACAAAACATCCTAAACATACAGCTTTAAAGATAAGTAGATAATACTGAAAGTGCTTCAAATAATCAAAATGTACAAAGTTTGGCTCACAGTCACTTCAAAATGCTCCTCTAGCCTGAGCAGATTCTTCTAGTTTCTTGAAGGTCTGGATCTTCTTCCAAGTTTCCTGTTATTTTCATCAATCTGATTTTGGAGCTGCCTGTGGAATTCCAGTTCATCAGATTCTGAGAGATCTAGCTTTTCTTGCATTTCCAAGAGAGTCTCATTGCTAGAGATACTCAATTGGTCTTCTAACTGAAGAATCTTCTCACACCTTTGTCATCTATGAACTCCATCAGCCAGTAGGGCCTTAGATGCACTCTTCTCCCTGTGAATGGGATGATTAGAGTCTTTGGGGGTGCATCTTTAGCTCTAATACTCCTTAGTTCTTCAATCTTCTTCAATACTAGTCTTCTTGCAGTGACATTGAACCCAAAGTTCTTCTTGAAGGATGAATAAACTTAAATCAGTACAACTTGGCTCTCTTGAAGAATCCTGTGAAATGGCCACACAATCTCCTTTCCTCCTTTGTACTTGAACACTAACCTTTCAGGTAGGTTTTTGTAAGCATCAATTCCCCTCACTTCATCTAGTTCATCCAGATAAAGATTTAGATCTGAAAACTCTTTTATGTCACACAAGTACACGTAGTCTCCCCTGTTGAGTTTGGGTTGAGCTATAACTACTGATTTGGATTTGAGAGGTGACAGCTTCACTTTCTTGACTGCCCTTGACTTTGTCCTTTTTGGCTTGCTAAGGATTGGTAAACTGAAGTCAGGAATTGGTATGTTATCCCACTTTATTGGCTCATCCTTGGGCACAATAGGTTCACCATGAATATTCCTATAGGGATCCACCACCCTTATATCTTCAAATACCACAGAGGGCTTTGATGCTTGAGTTGTAGCTGGTGTGGGTACCTTAGGAAATTGATCTTCCAATTCTTTGTCAACAATATCCAGTTTCCTTTTTGTTCTTCTAGCCAATTCTTTCTTTCTTGGAGATTTCTTCTTTTCTTCAATTTGCTTCTTTGATTCAGCAGCTTCAGATGGTTGAGAGGGAATTTGTTGAGATGAATTCACAGCCTGTAGCTTGGCCAAGATAGCAATTTGCTCTTTCTTTTGTTTAGTCTTCTTTGCGTCTAGAGCAGCTTGCTTCTTTTCCTGCTTTAATCAGGCTTTTACTTTTCTCTTTGCTTGAGCAAATTGTGGATGTCCAGCTACCACACAAATTTCCTTTCCATTTCTGAATATCTTAGCAATTCTCCTTTTTGAAGCTGAATCAGCTGGATCTTTATAGAAGAAAATTGATCTTGACAGAAGCTTCTTCTCATCAGGCTTGGGTGTCTCATACACAGTATCCAAGGGGTTCTTCAAGGATGATTTTGAATAATTTACCCTTGGTTTAAGAATCATTTCAGCCTTTGGAGACTTGATGCAGGAAGATTGTCCTCTTTCCAGATAATTCATGCTCATCTCATTCACACTGATTTGCTTGACTTGAGAGTGATGGATGGCTGACTTAACTGGCTCCTTGACAAGTTCAAACTTTTTCTGTATCTCCTCATCAATCTTATCCCAGTTGATCAAACTCAACTTTCCTTTCTCAACAACTTTCAAGTTTGCTGCTGCTGCTTTAATTAGATCTATACCATCTGCAACTGGTGGCTTGGAGACAGTAATTGAAGGTAAAATTACTTTGCTGATTTGTACTTGAAGTTTCTCCCCCTCACTTGATCCTTTCTCCCCCTTACTTGGTTCTCTCTCCCCCTTTTTGTTATCATCAAGTTGAGGAGTTAGGCCTTGTGCTTTAGCCAGTTGCATGAGAAGATTTGTCTGAGACTGTTGATTTTGAAGAAGGATGGCCACAGAATTCTCAATAACTTGAACTCTATCTTCCATCTTGGCCAGCTTCTTTTCAGAATCTGATTCTCTCCTCAGTCTCAGTAATAGATCCTGTATGGTACCATATGGCATGACTGAATCCAGCTTCTCAGAATTTTAGGTCTTCAAGTCAGCTATATCCTTTTTGAGTTCATCCACACTCAGATTCTGTCTTAATTGATGTATCTTCATGAGATGTAGAGAATCTAGGTGAGCTTGAAGAATAGCCTTGGTACCAGCATCTGAAGTTTCCTGAAGGGCCTTTTGAATAGCCATAACCTGGTTGACCAAAGATACACCAAATTGTCCTGGTGTAGATTCCTTTGTCCATGCCCATTCAGGTAAATTTGGAACATAACTTGGGCCTTCATCTCCCCCTAAGTTCATGCTTCCATCCAATGAAATAGAGTCATCATCATTAGAATTTACTCCAAATTCTTCAGATGGCTCATCAGCTGTAGGAGGCATTAAATTGACAGCAACTTTATCCCTTTTTAGAGATTCTGAAGTATGCACCAAATTTAATGTCTTTTCTGCCTCCTCATTGCCCTGAACAGCTAACAATTGATAGGCTGACACAGGATGAGTAAAAGTGTCAGCATCCAAGATTTCTCTCTTTTTGTATCTCAGTTCTCTCTTTTTATTTGCTACATTCTTGGTTTATATATTACCAAGATTACAAAGTCAAAAAGACTAAATAAATATAAAAACTATCAATCTTAAGCTTTGCTACTTTTCATCCTCTATTACCCAGTTAATGGGCTTCCACAGTAGATTTGTATACATCTCGACGGCTGTGCTCAGTATTCACTGTTCAATTGCTGTTTGAATTCTTTAAATGATCATCCGTTGGACATTATGAATATCCGTTGGATATATGATCATCCGTCGACTTTCTGAACATCCGTTGATGGCTTCATTGATCATCCGTCGACTGCTATATTAGGCATCCGTTGATAGTCATTTGATCATCCGTCGATGGCTTTGTTAATCATCCGTCGGTAGCTATTTTGGCACTTGACTTCATTTCACTTATGCAGAATTACAAGACATCATTTATATACAATTAATCAACCTATTCTGCATATCTAGTTAAATTCAACATGACTTATAGGCTACTACAGAATCTATACAAAGATGTATACAGAACTGTGCTACAGGCTTATTATTACATAAGCTACTCACTCGATGGATAATTAGTTAACATCCGTCGGGACTATAATGAGTTATTCGTCGGGACTATAATTCTTATCCGTCGAGTGCTACATCATTTCACTAAGTAAAATCTACTTAGATGTTTTGCTTATGAAATCATCAAGTACACAACATATGCACAACAATCTCCCCCAATTTATGTCTACAGGAATTATAGCCATAAATTAAGAGATACTGGATGATAACAAAACATCCTAAACATACAACTTTATAGATAAGCAGATAATACTGAAAAGTGCTTCAATTAATCAAAATGTACAAGGTTTGGCTCACAGTCATTTCAAGATGCTCCTCTAGCCTGAGCAGATTTTTCTAGTTTCTTGAAGGTCTAGATCTTCTTCCAAGCTTCCTGTTATTTTCATCAATTTGATTTTGGAGCTGCCAATGGAATTCCAGTTCATCAGATTCTGAGAGATCTAGCTTTTCTTGCATTTCCAAGAGAGTCTCATTGCTAGAGATACTCAATTGGTCTTCTAACCTGAAGAATCTTCTCACACCTTTGTCATCTATGAACTCCATCAGCCAGTAGGGCCTTAGATGCACTCTTCTCCCTGTGTATGGGATGATTAGAGTCTTTGAAAGTGCATCTTTAGCTCTAATACTCCTTAGTTCTTCAATCTTCTTCAATACTAGTCTTCTTGCACTTACATTGAAGGTACAAACACTTTGCTGATTTGAACTTGAAGTTTCTCCCCCTCACTTGGTTCTCTCTCCCCCTTTTTAATATCATCAAGTTGAGGGGTTAGGCCTTGTGCTTTAGCCAGTTGCATGAGAAAATTTGTCTGAGTCTGTTGATTTTGAAGAAGGGTAGCCACTGAATTCTCAATAATTTGAACTCTATCTTCCAGCTTGGCCAACTTCTTTTCAGAATCTGATTCTCTCCTCAGTCTTAGTAATAGATCCTGCATGGTACCATATGGCATGACTGAATCCAGCTTCTCAGAATTGTAGGTCTTCAAGTCAGCTATATCCTTTTTGAGTTCATCCACACTCAGATTCTATCTTAATTGCTGGATCTTCATGAGATGTAGAGAATCTAGGTGAGCTTGAAGAATAGCCTTGGTACCGGCATCTGAAGTTTCCTGAAGGGCCTTTTGAATAGCCATGACCTGTTTAACCAAAGATACACCAAATTATCCTGGTATAGATTCCTTTGTCCATGCCCATTCAGGTAAATTTGGAACAAAAATTGGGCACTCATCTACCCCTAAGTTCATGCTTCCATCTAAAGAAATAGAGTCATCATCATTAGAATTTACTCCAAATTCTTCAGATGGCTCATCAGCTGTAGTAGGCATTAAATTGACAGCAACTTTATCCCTTTTTGGAGATTCTGAAGTATGCACCAAATTTAATATCTTTTCTGCCTCCTCATTGCCCTGAGCAGCCAACAATTGATAGGCTGACACCTGATGAGTAAAAGTGTCAGCATCCAAAGAAATGTTATCAATTACAGCCTTGTAATGTTATTGAAATTGTCTTTCCTTTTCAGCATCATCCACAATCATTCACTCATGAACAATGGCTGTATCCACCCTTATTACTTATGTACCTGCTTTTCTCTCAAAATCTCTCTTTTGTTGCATCAGGGTCTCACCCTAGCTCCCCACCCTCACACCCTCACCTTCACCTACTAAGGTGGGACTCCTCTCACTCACTTTTATCAATCCTGAATAAATGGATTGCTGATTTTTACTCTTTTCCTCTCCTATTGCCTGGGAGCAACCCAGCCTCTCACTCAATACACTCTCCTCTCTCAGTCCTAAGAGAGACTGTACAACCACTAAATCTTCTGCACTTGAAATAATTGATATTTGAAGTTGTGCAGAGATACTCGATGGATAAGTGATATCCGCCGAGTGAGTGGTAATGCTATCCGACGGATAACTGCTGTTAGGCTTATCCGTCGGGATACAATCACTACTCGACGGATGAGCAATATCCATCGAGAGAGTAGAAATGAATGAGGTGGGAAGAGAAACTATTGTTGACTCTGTGTTGATTGAAGATATTTAGGGCACAGATATCACAATAGTATCTGAAAGAATTGGCAAGTGAGCCAACAAATCATCTAAAAGATGATGCTCACTTGCACTAGATTTTGGCTTCCCCAACAGAGTTAAAGAAGGGGAATCAGGAATTAAAGTGTTTATCATATCCACTTCCAGAGAGTTTGTTGGTGAGTATGGTGTTTCAGATGCTTCTATTATTAGAAATTTTGGCTGTGACTCCACATTTATTGGAGCCATATCAAACTGAATTTGAGAGAGGGCAGGGACTGTGTCTTTAGCACCAATTTGCACTGTGTGTGTGCCCTGTGCATCCCCAAAGGTGTTAGATTTCTTCTTTCTTGTATAAGTTTGGGGTGAGCTTGTGTCCCTAACCCTTTTGTCCTGTGCTCTTGGCTGAGAGCTTTGTTCAATAACTGCATCATTTTGGGAGGATGCAGCTAGAAATGAGCTTTTATCCTTTTTAAGCACTACAGTTTGTTGGGAAACTGCAGTGTGGCTAGGCTGGGATTCACTCAACTCTCCATCCTTATTCTTGGGGTTTCTTTGATGTTCACCCCTTCCCTCACCTGACTTTCCCTCCTTCACACTCCCCTCTTTTGATTTTGTGGATTTTTCAACTGGCATCTTTTGAGAGATGCCAGAGGGGGTTTTCTTTGATTTAGATTTGGAAATTGTAGAGGGTTTGGAGGCTTTGGTAGGCAACTATTTGGTCATTGGCACAGTTGCCATAGCTACTCCTGAAGTCAAAGAAATAGTGGAGGTTGGAATAGTTGTAGGGATGGATGAACTTACCTCACTTACCTGAGGTGACTGCATTAAGGGAAAATAGAACATTGGCACATCCCTGTGATGGTTGGCTCTGTTCAAATCTGGAATGAGTCTTCTCTCTTGAACCCAACAAGCCAGTTTGTTGTTTGGGTTCTCAAGCACAATTTCTTGACATAGGTGGTTAGCCAATAACATGAAAAATATAGCATAATACACATTCTTACCTCTTTTAGCTAACTCACCTAGTTTAAAACCTAACTCAAACAAGACAAGGTCATAAAAATTTTAAAATTAATCTGTAACTAGAATGTATAGCATGTTAAGCATGGAAATATTCACTGAATCAAAATTACTGACTTTTCCAGAGAAAACTTTAGTAACCACATCACACAAGAAACTCCACTCCTTCCTAAGACCCAATCTCCTAATATCACTTAGTTTAGTAGTAGGAAGTGTATAATGCATGGAATTAAGTATATTGATAATATCAGTGTCATTGTGTGGTGAAGTCACATTATTATCAGGAATTTTGAAACATGCTTTTATCACATCACTATTGATACAGAACTCATTACATTTGATGGTTAGAGTGATGGTCTTGTCAGCAGAGTTGTAGATAGCAGTGGTCCACATCTCTTCAACAACTTCACAGAAGATTGTGGGTGACTCCAGCATGGCGTAATTTAGCTTGCAATTCTTCACAAAGTCCTCTGATTGCTGAATACCCTTATTGACCAAAGCAGTGAAGTTGTTCTTCTTATAAATGAACCCAGTTTGAGACATAATCTTTACTACAGGTGCCATTGTTAGAGAATGAAAGCTTGAAGAGAAAGAGAATATTTACTTGAGAGAGCATGAAATAAAAGCAGTTGAATTTGAGAATGATAAAAGAAAACAATTGAAATGAAATAAGCTTTTATACTATCTCAAAAATAACTGATAAAAATAATAAAGAAAAGTAAATTAACCAATAGAAATTTCCTAAAATACCCGTTTAAAAGTAAAATGTAAAAATTCCACCCATTATCCGTCGTGTAATGCTTACAAACTGTAAGTATACTCGATGGATAATGTTCAGGGAATTAACGGCTGCGATTTAGACAATTCAACGGATGAGGATAAACTGATATCCGTCGAGACATAAAGTATTCCTGAAAAATAATTGACTTTTATTAGCAAGTAGTATATCGATGGATGACTAAACTCGATGGATAAGGGTCATCCGTCGAGATGCAAATTTTGACTTAGCCAAAATTTCATCTAAGACTTAAAAATCAACTAAATTTATGGCTACATTACAACTTGCAAAATAACTCAGATAAATTTAAGAGTAATTAAGCATACCTAACTCACTTACCAACCCTGAAAAGGTGGATTCATCCAGTGGTTTGGTAAAGATATCTGCAAGTTGCTTTTCACTAGGAACAAAATGTAATTCCACAGTACCATTCATCACATGTTCCCTTATGAAATGTTACTTGATGTCTATGTGCTTTGTCCTTGAATGTTGCACTGGATTTTCAGTGATGGCAATTGCACTTGTGTTATCACAGAAAATAGGAATCCTCTCAACTTGCAAACCATAGTCTAGCAATTGATTTTTCATCCATAAAATCTGTGCACAACAACTTTCAGCAGAAATATATTCAGCTTCAACTGTAGAAGTAGAAACTGAATTTTGCTTTTTACTGAACCAGGACACAAGCTTGTTTCCTAGAAATTGACAGGTTCCTGCTGTGCTCTTTCTATCAATTCTAAAACCTGCAAAATCTGCATCTAAATAACCAGTTAGATCAAAGCCAGAATCTCTAGGGTACCAAATGCCAAGTTTTGGTGTTCCCTTGAGATATCTAAAAATTCTTTTAATAGCTATCAAGTGAGATTCTCTAGGATCTGCCTGAAATATAACACATAAACATGTAGCAAACATTATATCTGGCCTACTAGCTGTTAAGTACAGAAGTGAGCCAACCATGCCTCTATAACTTGAAATATCCACAGACTTTTCAGTAGTGTTTAGTTCAAACTTAGTTGTAGTGGCCATGGGAGCTTTTGCAGATGTGCAATCCATTAGATCAAACTTCTTTAAAAGATCAAAAATATATTTAGTTTGACTAATGAATATTCCATCACTAACTTGCTTAACTTGCAAACCAAGAAAGTAAGTTTGTTCTCCCATCATACTCATTTCATACTTACTTTGCATCAATTTGGAAAACTTTTTGAAAAGTTTCTCATCTGTAGAGCCAAAAATAATATCATCTACATATATTTGAACAAGTGTACTAAAGCCATTAACATTTCTGAAAAATAAGTTTTATCTATAGGACCTCTTGTGAAATGATTTTCCAAAAGAAACTTTGATAAAGTGTCATACCAGGCTCTAGGTGCTTGCTTCAGTCCATAAAGTTCTTTCAGTAGATAATAGACATATTCTGAAAAATTTGGATCTTCAAAACCAGGAGGTTGACTAACATACACTTCTTCCTCCAAATCTCCATTTAGAAAGGCACTTTTGACATCCATTTGATAGACCTTGAAATTGGCATGGGCTACATAGGCTAAGAAGATTCTGATGGCTTCAAGTCTTGCAACAGGAGCAAAAGTTTCATCAAAATATATTCCTTCTTGCTGACAATAACCCTTAGCAACCAATCTAGCTTTATTCTTGATTACTATGCCATTTTCATCCATCTTGTTTCTGAGTACCCACTTGGTGTCTATTGGATTCTTTCCTTTAGGCTTGGGTACCAGCTTCCATACTTTATTCCTTTCAAATTGGTTTAGCTCCTCCTGCATAGCTAAGATCCAATCAGGATCCAACAAAGTTTCTTCTACCTTCTTTGGTTCTTCCTTTAATAGAAGGCTGTTGTATAGACATTCTTCCTGAGTTGCTCTTCTTGTTTGAACTCTAGAAGAAACATCACCAGTGATAAGCTCAAAGGGGTGATCTTTTGTCCATTTCCTTTGCTGAGGTAGATTAGCTCTAGATGAAGAGACCTCGTGATTGTCTTGATGTGTGATTGAGTTTTGATTGCTAGAAACTCCCCTTGAGTTTGTGGATCTTTGATTTGAAATAGGAGAATTTTCTGTAGGTGATCTGTCTTGACCTCCTGCTCCTTTTGATAACCCGACGGATGGTGAATTTTGAGTACCGACGGATGAGGCAGGTTGTCTTCCGACGGATAACACAGATTGCCGACGGATGAAGTATTATGCAACTCGACGGATGTTGAGTTTTGTGCTTCATTGGTAGTAGATTTGTCTGCATTATCCTTAGACACTGTTTCTTGATCACTCTCATCATCACTGTCATCACTAACCGTCTCAACATTGTCGAATTTGAGGCTCTCATGGTAATCTCCATCTTCCAGTCCTTCAATCTTTTTATCATCAAACACAACATGTATAGATTCCACAACAATATTGGTTCTTAGATTTTAGACTCTATATGCTTTACCAACAGCATATCCAACAAAAATTCCTTCATCTGCTTTAGCATCAAACTTCCCATTTTGATCAGTTTGATTTCTCAGGATTTAGCATTTGCAGCCAAAGACATGAAAAAAGTTTAAAGTTGGCTTCTTGTTCTTGAACAATTGATAGGGAGTCATGCATCTTGCTTGATTAATCAGAGAAATATTCTGAGTGTAGCATGCAGTATTTACAGCTTCAGCCCAGAAATATGTTGGTAGTTTAGATTCTTCAAGCATTGTCCTTGCAGCTTCAATAAGTGATCTATTCTTCCTTTCCACTACTCCATTCTGTTGTGGAGTCCTTGCTGCTGAAAACTCATGCAGTATCCCATTTTCTTCACAAAATGCTATCATGACAGAATTCTTAAACTCAGCTCCATTGTCACTCCTGATTCTTCTAACTTTGAAATCAGGATGATTGTTGACTTGCCTTATGTGATTGATGATGATTTCACTAGCCTCATCTTTAGACTTTAGAAAATATGTCCAGTAGAACTTTGAGAAATCATCTACAATTACTCGGCAAAATATTTTCCTAGAGATGGACAATACATTGACTGGTCCAAACAAATCCATGTGAAGCAGTTGTAAAGGCTCTTCAATTGCTGAATCAAGTTTCTTCTTGAATGATGCTTTGATCTGCTTCCCTTTTTGGTAGGAATCACACAGTCCATCCTTTGAAAACTCCACTAGAGGAATACCTCTTACTAATTCTTTCTTTACCAACTCATTCATGGTCTTGAAGTTTAAATGAGATAGCTTATTGTGCCATATTCAACTTTCATCCTGACTTGCTTTACTGAGAAGACAAGTTACAGATTATGCTTTAGTTGAGTTGAAATCAGCTAAGTACACATTTCCTCTTCTCACACCAGTGAGAACCACTTTGTTGCTTTGATTGTTAGTCACAACACAGGCTTCTTTGTTGAAAGATACTGAATTGCCTTTGTCACAAAGCTGGCTGATACTCAACAGATTGTGTTTGAGACCATCCACTAACCCTTGTTGTCATCTCCAAAAGTAATACTTGGGCCAGCTCTCTCCTTAAACTCTGTGAGCAGGGTAGAATCACTAGTCATGTGTCTTGAACAACCACTGTCCAAGTACCAAAGATTCCTGTTGTTTCCCTACACACATCAGAATCAAATCAAGTTGATTTTGGTACCCAAGTTTCCTTGGGTCCTGCCTTGTTAGCTTTCTTCTTCTGTTTCTTAGGTCTTAACTCATTTGACTTAGGAATTTCAGATTCTTCCTTAGTCATTTGGATTTGGCCTTTGAAACCATTTAATGCAACCGAATTATCATGCATATTATGGCTAACAGGAAATGGCATGCTTGCTGTAAACATGTTATTCCAGTAAGGCATGCTAAATGGCATTTGAGGCATACTGTATGCAACATAATATGGATTATGTGCAAATGGCATATTAGCAAACTATGCATTCATGTTCTGTGTAGGCAAAGCATTAACAGGCATGGGAGGCATTACATTCATGTTATGAAATTGAGACTGAACAGACATGGGAGTAGGCATGGCAGATTTGCAATTAACAGACAAATGATTTACACTACCACACTTGACACAGATTTTTCTAGGAGCATATTTATCAGGTGTGTAGTTATTGTGTTTGTTAATCCCTACTTTACCATTCTTGTTGTTTTTCCTTTTAGTCTCTGTTTTTATCTCAATTTTCTCAAGTCTGTCACTTAGCTGTTTGACAGTCATGTGACCAATATTACCCCTTTTTCCTTTTTTAACTTGACTTGACTCTCCTGAAACAAAGTTCTTGGAAACAGAAGCATACTTCTCATTTAGCTTGATTAGTTTGGCTTTGCTAATTGGCTTGCTCACAGCAGACGGATGAGGATTTTCATCTTTTGACGGATAACACTTTTTGTTATACGACGGATAGTCCTCATCATCCGTCGAGTCTACATCTGTTAGCAAACCATCTACTAAATTAGGTTCTAGTTTCTCTTTATTCTTTTTCCAGGCTTCATCACAAAAACACTCAATTCCTTGAACTTTGGTGATTTGAGCATGGACATCCCTGGATGTTTTCCATGCTTTAATCACCTCTTGTTCATGCTCGAGCTGCTTCTTTAAAATCTCTTCCTTTTTCAAGGACTCAGTTAATTCCTCCTTGGCAATCTTACACTCAATCCTTAGTTTCCCAAAATCAAAAAACTGAGACTCAAGCACATTATTCCTCTCACTTAAAAACAAGTTGTTTTCTTTGATTTTAGCATTTTCTTTAGTAAGAGACTTAAGTGTAACACGCAAATGATATAATTCTGTAGACCTGTCATTTATGGCATCATTACACTCAGCTTTAGATAAATGTGCAAGGTTTGTAGTAATTACCTGATTGCTTGAGGAACTTGTCTCTGTTTCATCAGACTTGGCAATTAGGGCTAGATTGACATAGCTGACATCTTCATCTTCATCCAAACCATCTGTTGCCCAGTCATTCTCTTGTGTAATAAAAGCCCTTTCCTTTTGTTTGAGTAGATCAAAGTATTTTTGCTTATAATCCACAGACTTAAACCTTTTCTTACTGGAATCTGACTTTCTACACTCATTTGCAAAATGCCCTGCCAAGCCACATTTGAAATATTTGAATTTTGACTTATCCACCATGTTTCTATTTGGCTTGGCTGCTCCAAAGTTCTTCTAAAAACTTGAGCTTGGAAAATCTCCTAGAAAGAAATGCTAGGTGCTCATCAATGTCCTCCATGATATCTTGACTCAATGAATCTTCACTTTCTACTGCAATCCCCTTGCCCTTGCTTTCACAGACCTTAGATTTTGACTCAACAGCTTCCATCTTCACTTCCTTCTCCTTATCCAAATCAGCAACTAGTGCAATGGATCCTTCTTTCTTCTTTCCTCTCTCCATCATTTCATCCTGCTCTATCTCAAGCTCATAGGTCTTCAGGATGCCATACAGTCTCTCCAAAGTAAACTCTTTATAATCTTGTGAGTTTCTTAATGAGACTATCATTGGTTTCCATTCCTTTGGAAGAGATCTAAGGAATTTCAGATTAGAGTCTTTAGTCTGATAGACTCTTCCATGCAACTTGAGAGTATTTAGTAGTTTTTGGAATCTACTAAAAATGTCAGTGAGTGACTCACTTTCCTCATTGTGAAAATGCTCATATTGCTAAATCAAGAGCTGCATTTTATTTTCTCTAACTTGCTCGGTGCCATCACAGATTATCTGTATAGTATCCCAGACTTCCTTGGCAGTTTTGCAGTTAATAATGTTGTTAAACATGTCTGCATCAACTCCATTGAACAAAATGTTCATGGCCTTTTTATCCTTCCTGACTTGTTCAATGTCAGGATCAGACCATTCGTGCCTTGGCTTGGGAACTGATGGCTCTTTTCCTGTTGCAGCTCTCATTGGAACATGAGGACCTCTTTCTATGCAGTCCACATAGGCCTCATCTTGAGAAAGCATATGAAGATGCATCTTTACCTTCCAATGATGGTAATTATCTTTATCTAGAAAAGGAATCTTGACTCCAACGTCTTTCTTGTTCATTTTGCTGAATTGTTTTGATCTTTAAACTCTTTGTAGATTAAGAGCTTGCTCTGATACCAATTGTTAGTCCCTTAACAATACAACAAGAATTACAGAAGGGGGGTTGAATGGAATTCTTGAACCTTTTTCTCGAAATAAAAATGTTCAACTCGAATATAGATATAAGTGTTTTGATTAGCACAATGCGGAATAGAAACTTAATTGAATCAAAACATAAGTAATTAAAAACAAGAGTCTTTAAAAACTTTCTGGTGGATTTAAACAATTTCACCAGAGATATATATTATATGTCGAGAGGACACTGTGTGCAAGAATGCTCACAGCTGCTTACAAATCGAACTACTGAGAATACAGGGAAATGCTAAGGATTTTCCTTACTAAGATTTCTCTCTTTTTGTATCTCAGTTCTCTCTTTTTATTTGCTACATTCTTGGTTTATATATTACCAAGATTACAAAGTCAAAAAGACTAAATAAATATAAAAACTATCAGTCTTAAGCTTTGCTACTTTTCATCCTCTATTACCCAGTTAATGGGCTTCCACAATAGATTTGTATACATCTCGACGCCTGTGCTCAGTATTCACTGTTCAACTACTGTTTGAATTCTTTATATGATCATCCGTTGGACTTTATGAATATCCGTTGGATATATGATCATCCATCAACTTTCTGAACATCCGTTGATGGCTTCATTGATCATCCGTCGACTGCTATATTAGGCATCCATTGATAGTCATTTGATCATCCGTCGATGAATTTGTTAATCATCCGCCGGTAGCTATTTTGGCACTTGACTTCATTTCACTTATGCAGAATTACAAGACATCATTTATATACAATTAATCAACCTATTCTACATATCTAGTTAAAGTCAACATGACTTACAGGCTACTACAGAATCCATACAAAGATATATACAGAACTGTGCTACAGACTTATTATTACATAAGCTACTCACTCGGTGGATAATTAGTTAACATCCGTCAGGACTATAATGAGTTATCCGTCGGGACTATAATTCTTATCCGTCAAGTGCTACATTATTTCACTAAGTAAAATCTACTTAGATGTTTTGTTTATGAAATCATCAAGTACACAACATATGCACAACACCTCTGTAACTTGAAATATCCACAGACTTTTCAGTAGTGTTTAATTCAAGCTTAGTTGCAGTGGCCATGGGAGTTTTTGCAGATGTGCAATCCATTAGATCAAAATTCTTTAAAAGATCAAAAATATATTTAGTTTGACTAATGAATATTCCATCACTAACTTGCTTAACTTGAAAACCAAGAAAGTAAGTTAGTTCTCCAATCATACTCATTTCATACTTACTTTGCATCAATTTGGAAAACTTTTTGCAAAGTTTCTCATCTGTAGAGCCAAAAATAATATCATCTACATAGATTTGAACAAGTATACTAGAGCCATTAACATTTATGAAAAATAAAGTTTTATCTATAGTACCTCTTGTGAAATGATTTTCCAAAAGGAACTTTGATAAGGTGTCATACCAGGCTCTAGGTGCTTGCTTCAGTCCATAAAGGGCTTTCAGAAGATAATAGACATATTCTGGAAAATTTGGATCTTCAAAACTAGGAGGTTGACTAACATACACTTCTTCCTCCAAATCTCCATTTAGAAAGGCACTTTTGACATCCATTTGATAGACCTTGAAATTGGCATAGGCTGCATAGGCTAAGAAGATTCTGATGGCTTCAAGTCTTGTAACAGGAGCAAAAGTTTCATCAAAATATATTCCTTCTTGCTGACAATAACCCTTAGCAACCAATCTAGCTCTATTCCTGATTACTATGCCATTTTCATCCATCTTGTTTCTGAATACCCTTTTGGTGTCTATTGGATTCTTTCCTTTAGGCTTGGGTACCAGCTTCCATACATTATTCCTTTCAAATTGGTTTAGCTCCTCCTGCATAGCTAAAATCCAATCAGGATCCAACAAAGCTTCTTCTACCTTCTTTGGTTCTTCCTTTGACAGAAAGCTGCTGTATAGACATTATTCCTGAGTTGCTCTTCTTGTTTGAACTCTAGAAGAAACATCACCAATGATAAGCTCAAAGGGGTGATCTTTTGTCCATTTCCTTTGTTGAGGTAGATTAGCTCTAGATGAAGAGACCTCATGGTTGTCTTGATGTGTGATTGAGTTTTGATTGCTAGAAACTCACCCTGAGTTTGTGGATCTTTGATTTGAGAAAGGGGTACTTTCTATAGGTGATCTATCTTGACTTCCTGCTCCTCTTGATAACCCGACGGATGGTGAATTTTGAGTACCGACGGATGAGGCAGGTTGTCTTCCGACGGATAACACAGATTGCCTTCCGACGGATGAAGCATTATGCAACTCGACGGATGTTGAGTTTTGTGCTTCATTGGTGGTAGATTTGTCTGCATTATCCTTAGACACTGTTTCTTGATCACTCTCATCATCACTGTCATCACTAACCATCTCCACATTATCGAATTTGAGGCTCTCATGGTAATCTCCATCTATCAGTCCTTTAATCTTTTTATCATCAAACACAACATGTATAGATTCCACAACAATATTGGTTCTTAGATTGTAGACTCTATATGCTTTACCAACAGCATATCCAACAAAAATTCCTGCATCTGCTTTAGCATCAAACTTCCCATTTTGATCAGTTTGATTTCTCAGGATATAGCATTTGCAGCCAAAGACATGAAGAGAGTTTAGAGTTGGCTTCTTGTTCTTGAACAATTGATAGGGAGTCATGCATCTTGCTTGATTAATCAGAGAAATGTTCTGAGTGTAGCATGCGGTATTTACAGCTTCAGCCCAGAATTATGTTGGTAGTTTAGATTCTTCAAGCATTGTCCTTTCAGCTTCAATAAGTGATATGTTCTTCCTTTCCACTACTCCATTCTGTTGTGGAGTCCTTGTTGCTGAAAACTCATGCAGAATCCCGTTTTCTTCACAAAATGCTCTCATGATAGAATTCTTGAACTCAGTTCCATTGTCAATCCTGATTCTTTTAACTTTGAAATCAGGATGATTATTGACTTGCCTTATGTGATTGATGATGAATTCACTAGCCTCATCTTTAGACTTTAGAAAATGTATCCATGAGAACTTTGAGAAATCATCTACAATTACTAGGCAAAATCTTTTCCTTGAGATTGACAATACATTCACTGGTCCAAATAAATCCATGTGAAGCAGTTGCAAAGGCTCTTCAATTGCTGAATCAAGTTTCTTCCTGAATGATGCTTTAATCTGCTTCCCTTTTTGGCAGGCATCACACAGTCCATCCTTTGTAAACTCCACTAGAGGAATGCCTCTTACTAGTTCTTTCTTTACCAGCTCATTCATGGTCTTGAAGTTTAAATGGGATAGCTTCTTGTGCCATAGCCAACTTTCATCCGGGTTTGCTTTGCTGAGAAGGCAAGTTACAGATTCTGCTTTGGATGAGTTGAAATCAGCTAGATACACATTTCCTCTTCTCACACCAGTGAGAACCACTTTGTTGCTTTGATTATTAGTCACAACACAGGCTTCTTTATTGAAGGTTACTGAATTGCCTTTGTCACAAAGCTGGCTGATACTCAACAAATTGTGTTTGAGACCATCCACTAAGGAAACCTCCTCAATGATGACATTGTCCTTTGAAATCAAGCCATATCCCACAGTATAACCCTTGCTATCATCTCCAAAAGTAATACTTGGGCCAACTATTTCCTTAAGCTCTGTGAGCAGGGTAGAATCACCAGTCATGTGTCTTGAACAACCACTATCCAAGTACCAAAGATTCCTTCTGTTTCCCTGCACACATCAAAATCAAATCAAGTTGATTTTGGTACCCAAGTTTCCTTGGGTCCTGCCTTGTTAGCTTTCTTCTTCTGTTTCTTAGGTCTTATCTCATTTGACTTAGGAATTTCAGATTCTTCCTTAGTCATTTGGGTTGGACCTTTGAAACCATTCAATGCAACATAATTATCATGCATATTATGGCTAAAAGGAAATGGCATGCTTGGTGTAAACATGTTATTCCAGTAAGGCATGCTAAATGGCATTTGAGGCATACTGTATGCAGCATAATATGGATTAGGTGCAAATGGCATATTAGCAAACTGTGCATTCATGTTCTGTGTAGGCATAGCATTAACAGGCAAGGGAGGCATGATATTCATGTTAGGAAATTGAGACTGAACAAACATGGGAGTGGGCATGGCAGATTTGCAATTAACAGACAAATGATTTACACTACCACACTTGACACAGATTTTTCTAGGAGCATATTTATCAGGTGTGTAGTTATTGTGTTTGTTAATCCCTACTTTACCATTCCTATTGTTTTTCCTTTTAGTCTCTATTTTTACCTCAATTTTCTCAAGTCTGTCACTTAACTGTTTGACAGTCATGTGACCAACATTAGCCTTTTTCGATTTCTTAAATTGACTTGACTCTCCTGAAACAAAGTTCTTGGAAATAGACCCATACTTCTCATTCAGCTTGATTAGTTTGGCTTTGCTAATGGGCCTGCTCACAGCTGACCGATGAGGATTTTCATCTTTCGACGGATAACACTTTTTGTTTTCCGACGGATAGTCCTTATCATCCGTCGAGTCTACATCTGTTAGCAAACCATCTACCAAATTAGGTTCTAGTTTCTCTTTGCTCTTTTTCCAGGCTTCATCACAAAAAGACTCAATTCCTTGAACTTTGGTGATTTGAGCATGGACATCCCTGGATGTTTTCCATGCTTTAATCACCTCTTGTTCACGCTCGAGCTGCTTCTTTAAAATCTCTTCCTTTTTCAAGGACTCAGTTAATTCCTCCTTAGCAATCTTACATTCAATTCTTAATTTCTCAAAATCAATAAACTGAGACTCAAGCACATTATTCCTCTCACTTAAAACCAGATTGTTTTATTTAATTTTAGCATTTTCTTTAGTAAGAGACTTAAGTGTAACACGCAAATAATATAATTATGTAGACATGTCATTTATGGCATCATTACACTCAGCTTTAGATAAATGTGCAAGGTTTGTAGTAATTACCTAATTGCTTGAGGAACTTGTCTCTCTTTCTTCAGACTTGGCCATTAGGGCTAGATTGACATAGCTGACATCTTCATCTTCATCCAAACCATCTGCTGCCCAGTCATTCTCTTGTGTAATAAAAGCCCTTTCCTTTTGTTTGAGTAGATTAAAGTATTTTTGCTTATAATCCACAGACTCAAACCTTTTCTTACTAGAATCTGACTTTCTACACTCATTTGCAAAATGCTCTGCCAAGCCACATTTGAAACATTTGAATTTTGACTTATCCACCATATTTCTATTTGGCTTGGCTGCTCCAAAGTTCTTCTTGAACTTGAACTTGGCAAATCTCCTGGAAAGAAATGCTAAGTGCTCATCAATGTCCTCCATGTCATCTTGGCTCAATGAGTCTTCACTTTCTACTGGAAGCCCCTTGTCCTTGTTCTCACAGACCTTAGAAGTTGACTCAACAGCTTCCATCTTCACTTCTTTCTCCTTTTCCAAATCAACAACTAATGCAATGGATCCTCCTTTCTTCTTTCCTCTCTCCATCCTTTCATCCTGCTCTATCTCAAGCTCATAGGTCTTCAGGATGCCATACAGTCTTTCCAAAGTAAACTCTTTATAATCTTGTGTGTTTCTTAATGAGACTGTCATTGGTTTCCATTCCTTTGGAAGAGATCTAAGGAATTTCAGATTAGAGTCTTTAGTCTGATAAACTCTTCCATGCAACTTAAGAGCATTTAGTAGTTTTTGAAATCTACTAAAAATGTCCGTGAGTGACTCACTTTCCTCATTGTAAAAATGCTCATATTGCTGAATCAAGAGCTGCATCTTGTTTTCTCTAACTTGCTCAGTGCCATCACAGATTATCTGTATAGTATCCCACACTTCCTTGGCAGTTTTGCAGTTGATAATGTTGTCAAACATGTCTGCATCAACTCCATTGAACAGAATGTTCATGGCCATTTTATCCTTCCTGACTTGTTCAATGTCAGGATCAGACCATTCGTGCCTTGGCTTGGGAACCGATGGCTCGTTTCCTGTTGCAGCTCTCATTGGAACGTGAGGGCCTCTTTCTATGCAGTCCATATAGGCCTCATCTTGAGAAAGCATATGAAGATGCATCTTTACCTTCCAATGATGGTAATTATCTTTATCTAGAAAAGGAATCTTGACTCCAACGTCTTTCTTGTTCATCTTACTGAATTGTTTTGATCTTTAAACTCTTTGTAGATTAAGTGCTTGCTCTGATACCAATTGTTAGTCGCTTAACAATATAGCAAGAATTACAGAAGGGGGTTGAATGGAATTTTTGAACCTTTTCTTGAAATAAAAATGTTCAACTCGAATATAGATATAAGTGTTTTGATTAGCACAATGCGGAATAGAAACTTAATTGAATCAAAACATAAGTAATTAAAAACAAGAGTCTTTAAAAACTTTCCGGTGGATTTTAAACAATTCCATCAGAGATATATATTATATATAATGAGAGAAATCTGTGTGCAAGAATGCTCACAGCTGCTTACAAATTGAACTACTGAGAATACAGGAAAATGCTAAAGATTCTGCTTACAAAGATTTCTCAGTTTTTGTATCTCAGCTCTCTTATTTCTATTTGCTACGTTATTGGTTTATATGTTACCAAGATTACAAAGTCAAAAAGACTGAATAAATATAAAAACTATCAGTCTTAAGCTTTGCTACTTTTTGTCCTCTATTACCCAGTTAATGGGCTTCCACAGTAGATTTGTATACATCTCGACGCCTGTGCCCTGTTGTCACTGTTCAACTGTTGTTTGAATTCTTTATGTGATCATCCGTTGGACTTTATGAACATCCGTTGGATATATGATCGTCCGTCGACTTTATGAACATCCGTTGATGGCTTCATTGATCATCCTTCAACTGCTATATTAAACATCCGTTGATAGTCATTTGATCATCCGTCGATGGCTTTGTTAGTCATCCGTCGGTAGCTATTTTGGCACTTGACTTCATGTCACTTATGCAGAATTACAAGACATCATTTATATACAATTAATCAACCTATTCTGCATATCTAGTTAAAGTCAACATGACTTATAGGTTACTACATAATCTATACAAAGATATATACAGAACTGTGCTACAAACTCATTATTACATAAGCTACTCACTCGATGGATAATAAGTCATCATCCGTCAGGACTATAATGAGTTATCCGTCAAAACTATAATTCTTATCCGTCGAGTGCTACATTATTTCACTAAGTAAAATTTACTTAGATGTTTTGTTTATGAAATCATCAAGTAGACAACATATGCACAACAAAGATGATGCTCACTTGCACTAGATTTTGGCTTCCCCAACAGAGTTAAAGATGGGGAATCAGGAATTGATGTATTTATCATATCCACATCCAGAGAATTTGTTGGTGAGTTTGGTGTTTGAGGTGCTTCTATGACTAGAGATTTTGGCAGTGACTCCACATTTATTGGAGCCACATCAACCTGAATTTGTGAAGGTGCAGTGACTGTGTCTTTAGCACCAGTTTACACAGTGTGTGTACCCTGTGCATCCCCAAGGGTTTTAGACTTCTTCTTTCTGGAATAAGTTTGGGGCGAGCTTGTGTCCCTAACCATCTTGGCTTGTGCTCTTGGTTCAGAGCTTTGTTCAATAACTACATCCTTTTGGGAGGATGCAACTAGAAATGAGTTTTTATCCTTTTTAAGCACTGCAGTTTATTGGGAAACTGTAGTGTGGCTAGGCTGGGATCCACTCAACTCTCCATCCTTATCCTTAGGGTTTCTTTTATGTCCAGCCCTTCCCTCACCTATCTTGCCCTCCTTCACACTCCCCTCTTTGGTTTTAGTGGATTTTGTAACTGGCATCTTTTGAGAGATACCAGAGGGGGCTTTCTTAGATTTGGATTTTGAAATAATTGCAGGTTTGGTGGCTTGGTTTGGCAACTGTTGGGTAATTGGCACAGTTGCCACTGCCACTCTAGAAATCAAAGAAATTTGTGAGGTTGGAATAGTGGTAGGGATAGATGAATTTACCTCACTTACCTGAGGTGCTTGCATTACATGAAAATAGAAAAATGGCACATCCTTGTGATGATTGGCCCTGTTCAAATCTGCAATGAGCCTTCTCTCTTGAACCCAACAATCTAATTTGTTGTTTGGGTTCTCAAGCACAATCTCTTCACAGAGGTGGTTAGCTAACATCATAAAGAATCTAGCATAATACACATTTTTAGCTCTTTTATTTAACTCTCCTAATTTAAGGCCTAACTCAAACAAGACAAGGTCACTGAAATTATAGAATTTATCTATAACTAGCATGTAGAGCATGTTAAGCATGGATATATTGACTGAATCAAAATTACTGATTTTTCCTGAAAAGACCTTTGTCATTACATCACGCATAAAACTCCATTCTTTCCTAAGACCCATTCTCCTAATGTCACTTAATTTAGAAGTAGAAAGAGCATAGTTCATGGAATTAAGCATATGTATACATATGTATATGCATTATCTTGTGATAGATGCATGGTGGTTAATTAGCAAATCTTGCGATATATTGGAGCATGTGATATGGTATATATGCATGTCTGTTTCGTAATCTTGATATATATTGTTGATTCAATTGCTTATAAGTTGCATAATACCTATGCTAGAGATAAGCAGTAGTTGCGTATACCCTTAGTATAAGGGACCCAAAGGTGAACATTTTCTAAAACCGGGAGTCGATGTTCCCGAGTATATTATATATATATTTATATATATATAGATATAGTTTTCAAAACTATGAATCGAATAAGGTTTATTCGATAACTTTATTTTATTAATGAATATTATTTTGAATATTCATTCGAGGGCTTATGACTCCGTCTATTTTATTAGTGAATATTATTTGAATATTCATTCGAGGACTTATGACTCTGATTATTTACTAATTATTATTCTTTAGTTTATTAAAGAATAATGTGTCGATAATCAAACTCACTTTTGATTATTCAAATAAAGATCCTACTTTCGTATAAGTATATCTTTGGTTATTTAATATTCATTTCAATTATGAGTTTTAAAACTCCTACCTCGATTATTTTTATAAGGATCATGGGAATATTATTTAAATAATTATATTCAGATATTTTCTAATATATCGGGACTGATTTATTTTACTAAATCAGCATTACTCCAAACATTCTTAAAAATGTTTTCGAGTCTTCAAAATAATTTTTAAAGGTTAGGGCGGATCCCAAAACTCATTTTTTTATATTTAAGTTCTTCCTTTCAAAGGGGATTTAAATACTCGCTCAAAACCTGAGGGATCCGGCTCTGTGGTATATTTTATATTTGCAACAAGGTTATTGTTTTGATAAAAGAGTTTTTGATTACTTACCCAACACTCGGGAAGTAAAATTCTTGGAACAAGTTAATCCATTAACAGGCACCGCCTGGGAAATATCGGTGAGTTTTCCTTTCCAACTAGATACGACTTCTTGGTGGAGCCGTATCAACAAGTTTCTACTTGGGGAAAGGGGGGAAAAGCTTTACGTTTCAGAGTCATGGATTTCATCTGAACTAGGAGTCGCGTAAGTGGTCGAGTGGCGCCGGCCCAGCCTTATTATATTGGCCCAAATGGCCTGGAAGTTCCGTTAAGACGGTCCATTCCTTAGGAGTCCAGTGTTCGGTTGACAAGTAAATCCGACAGGTTCTCCTCTACATGTAGAATATGGTGGGGTTGCACTACTGCGACTGATCATCGTGAGTGGTCTTCCTGGCGCGGCAAACTCCCGTAATGAGTTCATCATCCAATTGGATATTTCTGCAACACTACCCAGAGAACTTCGATAGAAAGGCTACGGCTGGACGATTGTTGAGTGGTGGCAGGGTCGAGTTTTCAAAATGATGTTTTCATCAAATGAAGTATCTCGTAACTTCATTTCATTTTGATGATATTTTAAAGATTGATTCTATACAAGTTTTGTCTTGTAGCTTAGTCTATGGGATGAACTATTTATACATTGAACGGTGGTAGTTCAAATAGTATTCGGAAAAGATATAAGTATATTGGAGTATCTTGTAACTTCATCTTTTAAACTTATATCTAGTAAATGATTATCTTGTGCATGTCAAAGATTTTCAAAAAAACGTTGAGACAATGTTAGATATATGAGATCACCTTGCAATGATATTTTTATACAGTTATAAACTGGAACTCTGTGTATATTATACATGTCAGAGGATTTCAAAGATTGTGAAAAGTATATATACATATATACTGAATATTTTGTGACTTGGTCGTGGTAAGATATCAAACTTGGTTCATTTCTTCTTGACCAAGACTTTCATGAGTACTATAAGAATGCTCATATATTGTAAATCATTATACATATTATTTTGGTGGGCTTGTTGCTCACCCTTGCTTTCTTCTTTCATCACACAACAACAGATAGAAAAATGAACAAGACCAAGCTTTCAATTCGCAAGCGGTTAGAAAATGTTCCACAGTTTTCTGGAAGTGTTGATGCCGCCGTAGCTGAGGTAGGAGCTACCAATAGGCTAGGTTTTCAACTATTGATGAACCAGACTTATGTATAATATGGATTGTAATAATGGCAAGGAAATGTAAATTTATTCAGAACCTTCTTGAGGTGTAATGGCTTATTATGTGGAATAAAATGACTTGTGTGGTGTGTGTGTATATTATGGGGTCACAGTACTCAGTAGTTGGTTGACTGTTAAGATTAAGTATTGATAAGGGAAATGGAACTCGTGACGACCCGAATCCCCGACCCCGGATTTGGGGGTGTTACAGAAATGGTATCAGAGCTAAGCGTTATAAACCTCAGAGATGATGTGACGTTAAGATAATAAGTTCATTAAGATAATAAGAACTCTTGCCAAGTTCATAGTCGGGCTACCTAACGTAGTACTGACAGTTAAAAACCTTATGGGAACCATTATAAATATAGTGATAGAAGCGTAGTTCGTTATCGTAGATGGTAGCGGGACTCCGAACCCTGAGGTTGAGGAGCAACAACGCGATGATGTTTTATTAGTTATTGGAGATCAGATTGTGGATCCAATAGAGCATCCTAACGCAGGACCGGATGATGTTCATATTGAGGATGTAGCGGTTGAGGATTTTGTCCTAGAAGGGATTATCGCTGAGAAGGATCCCGTGAAGGATCCTGACAAGAATGAATAAAGGACCACTGAGGAATTGATGACCATGGTTAGGGCGACTACCAGAGGTAGGATTGGCCGGTCACTACCAGAGGTTCGTTCAAGTTTGTAAAGATAGTAGCCCCTTTAACGCGGCTTACTCATAAGACTGAGAAGTTCGAATGGACAGAGAAATGCGAGAACAGCTTTTAAGAACTGAAGCAATGATTGGTGACAACCCCTATGATGGCATTGCCGGATGGAAAAGGAGATTTTATGATCTGTAGTGATGCTTCGCATAAGGAATTAAGGTGCTTCTTATACAGCACATCAAGGTAATCGTATACGCGTCAAGACAATTAAGGGAATATAAAATTCGATATCCCCACTCATGAGCTTGGGCTCGTGGCAATAGTTTTGCCCTAAAGATTGGAGGCACTACTTGCATGGAGAGAAGTGCGAGATTTACCTAAGCCATAAGTGCTCTAGTACATTTTCACGCAGAAAGAGCTCAACATGCGCCAAAAGAGGTGGTTAGAGCTAATCAAGGATTACGATTATGAGATTCTTTATCATTCGGGGAAAGCCAATGTGGTGGCTAATGCCCTTAGTATAAAGGAGAGACTCAAGATAAAAATGTTTTTGGGAGAGTTTATAAGAGATTTTGAGAAAATGGAAATAGAAGTGAAGGTAACCGGAGCCGGTACCGAAAAGCTGTTTGAGATTGCAATACAGTCCGAATTATCGGAAAAGAACATACTGTGCCAGAAAAAGTGATGAATGAAGGTAGAGAGCCAACAGTTAGATAAAAGATTAGTACCGAGAAAGATGATAAGGGAATAATGAGGTATTCCTACAGAATTTGGGTTCCAAACGTTTAAGAGCGTAAGGACTGGATCTTAGACAAAATCCATAGCTCGACGAATAAGATTTAGGGCAAACCCCGAATGTGATAGTCAGGGAGGTTGCCATTAAGAAAGAAGGAGCCCATAACATAATGAAGTGGAAAACAAGGATTTTAACGTATAAGATAACCCCAAGTATGGGAGAAGGATGAAACATTTCATACTAAGGAAACAGAAAGTCGAGTAAGGAAAGGAGACCTGAGACGATACTCCTATACGGCAATTCATGGACCTGTCTAAAGAGAACTTAGACTATTATCCCCAACCACCACCCTGAGGGGACAGTGCGGTGGGAAATTCTTTCAAGACCTTTAAGTCACTAAGCTCTTAGAGTTCTAAGGAACAAACGAACCCAGTCGAGGCAAGAGCCTGGCTAAAGGAAATATAGGAATCATTTGAGATTCTAAATGATTAACGAATCACAAAAGACTGTTTTGTCACTTACCCTCCTAAGAGAGAGGCCACCCGCTGGTGAAAGACCAAGAAAGGCACAGAGCCAGAGGTTAGAATAAACTGATTAAAGTTCAGTCAATTGTTTTTGGGAAAGTAACTCCCAAGGTTATGAAGGTAGTATAAAAACTTTAGAGCCAGAACAAAAGCGGACAAGTATGATGAATTATGAATTTAAGTTGTAAAAGTTGTCAAGATTCGTTCCGAGGACACGAATGTAGAATGACGGGATGTTTGAAATCAATGCTTATGTTGTGTTGGTTCATGTAATGGTTGAAATGGAAACGAAAATAAAAGACTGAAAATGGTAGGAGTATAAAGGGATATAAAGGAAATAGGGTTGAGAAGTGATAAGGGAGTTAGGTATGGGAAACCCTAAGAAACCCTTGAAATAAATATAGAGAAGTGTGTCATCATCAGCGCGATGGTGACTGATCATGAGATAAATTCAAGGTTTGAAGGCGTAAGCGATATGTATAGTTAATTCCCTTGAAGTTGACAGTATTCGATGAAACTTTGAGATAGATCGATTGATTAATAAGGAAACGCGGATGGACTGAGGAGTCAAGAAAGTAAGAAATTAGGAAAATTGGATGAAGAAAGTGACCTTCAAGAATATGAAGTGTAAGACCGGTGGCTTGATACCCAGTAAGAGAGACACCGGGTATGAAAGATATCCCAACATTGAGATGACTGTTGAGATAAACAACAAAAGTAAATACAGAATTATTAAGAAGAAGTTCACGTTGAACACGAACAATATCTTCCAGAACATCCTTGTTATCGTTACCCAATTTAGGCAATAAAAGCGGATAACCGTTGTTATCTTTTGGAGGCCATATTGATTGACCTCATTTTGAATACAGATGTTATTGTGAAATTCGGCATATACTATCGAGGTGGGAATGATTGAATAAGACACCCTTATCAGGGATATATGATTTGATTTATCCATGGAAGGATGCATGTACCTTTTTAAAGGTGGAATTAAGGATAGAACATCGGTAACTTAAAATGAATCCTAGGAGAATGCATAAAGGTTGGCATTTCACCCTTAATAGGGATAGTATGAGTTTTGACAGTATAAATTGGAAAGGATTAAGGTAATAACAACCTTTAAGAATCAGTGGAGAAATTTTTCAGAAGTATATAGACAATGATTCTGGTATTAATAGATGGTATCTTGATATGCCCTGTATCTAGGGAATACCAGAGGAATGATTCAAGGATAACCTTAGAGGTTTTACAAGGAGAAAGGTAATATTCAAAATTCTCAAGAGTAAAAATGTTGATAAAGGAAATATGACATAATTATAATGATGCCAAGTGGGGCACGTGTTAAACCACGAGAAAGTATGGATCGAACCAGTAAAGGTCGAAATTGTTCAGGGCCATTAGGGCCTAAGATAAAAGATGTTCTAAGTATGATTGAGAGTCAGTCGTGGCAATGTTCACATCTAATGACTAAGGCAATGACTTATGGAAAAAAAATGGTGATTTTTTTTCTTCTCAGCAGGACTTAAGAAAAGCATTTATATATAAGCAGTGATTGAAATGAGGTAGAAAATTTATTTGGAGGTGGTTAAAAAAATGACATTGATTGTAAGGAAATTTTATTATCAGGAAAGGCCAAAGAGGTGGCCGACACTTTAAAGGTAAGAGGATAATTATAGGCGCTTGTGCCAAAGGAATACAGTGATGATGGTTAAAGCTGTGAAGGTTGTATTATGGTTTGGAAGATTGACATTCCTTCTGATGACTGTGCAATACCCAACCGTAATAGTAGTTGGTAAAGGTTTAATTCGTGTAATCGCCATGAGCGGGCTATCTATCTCAGAAGGTACTATCTTGAGATAAGCCAGGACCATGTTTCAAAAAAAAAGGACTAGACGAACCTTTGAGTTAAGTCTTTTATTCAAGGCATATGATTAAGAATGGTATTAACCTGCTATCGTTGCTTTGATTGAAACTCTTCTGCAATTCTATCTGCTTCATGTCATGAAAGTACGTCAGAATTTGGAGTGTTCTTCATGAATTATGAATGGTAATTATGTTAACTCCTTAGAAGAATTTGATACGACAGGTATGGACTCCGTATGGTTAGCTATTAAGATTCCAAGGAAAATGAATGACGACAGTAGGTCAGTGGTGGACCATAGTAATACAGCAACGATTCTTTGAATAATGAGTCGATTACAACCGTGAGAGTTGTAGTGTAATGGATATTGAGATTGGGTACCCCTAATCGGGTTGTGGTGATGTATAAGTTATCGTTGAATAGACTGATTAAGTAGATTATCTACCTATTGAATATTTATTCCTTCTTATCAATAGAGAGTCGTATTACTATACGAGGAAGGTTGCGATACAAGCATAGAATTCTAGTAACGATGATGTCTAGAATGAGATCCCAGATTCGATTTTCGATGTTGAGGGAGTTTCAAAGGTGATTGAGTATAAGCTCGAGGAAGAGCATGGGTCCATAGAATGATGGACGGAATAGCAAAAATATTTAAGCATGCGAAATGCGATGTGATAATACTTGATGTTGATATATATACATATATGTTTTGTTCTCCTATGATAAACCTCTATAGTTCAGAGGTAGATTCCAAGCCAGATATTTTGTGGCAGTATAATTTTTTTTATATATACAATTCTCTTCAATTCGTTCTTTTCTCCCATTTTCATTTCATGTAAGCTGAGAAGAACAACCCTTCCAGAAGGGGAAGTATTGCCGAATGACTATCTATCTGTGTGATAGAAGCCTAGTAGGATACCACATGTTGTTTAATTGCTTGTCAAGTACTAAAGGCTGGCCATCTTCTGTACTAACTATGCAATAGAACAAGTGTTCATGATCATAGTGATCTCTCAACAAATTCCTTTACTTCTATATGATTGATCAAAACTTTGGAAAATAGAAACAGCTGAAAAAGGAGTGGTAAAGTTGTGGTGGTATTCGGAATGGAAACACATTCGTGTTACTAAGGTTGATGTGGTTATTAAAAGGTTATAGAACGCTAACGAGCAAAAGTATAACCAGTATAATATTAGGAACGGAAGGTAGTAGCGATTACGAACTGGAAAAGAATGTGTATTGAGAAGCAAAAGCTCTAATGCTAAAAGCTATAATGAGAGTTTGTGCAATAGACTTGAAAGAATTTGGAATGATCACTTAACGCAGATTAAGTTATCTCACGATAATCGATCGTATGTCAGTATCAAGATGTCGCCTTATGAGATCCTTGAGGGAAGACGATGTCGATCTCCCTTATGTTAGGATGAAGTTGCAGAGCGGAAGATGCTCGGACAAGCAGTGGTCCAAAGGACCAAGGATATAATAGATCTAATCAGAAGATGGCTGGTAATAGCCCAAGATGGTCATAAGAAGTATATTGATTTGACACGAAAGGACAAAGAATAAGAAGTAGGGGACCTAGTGTTGTTATAGGTATTCCCTTGGAAAGGATGGATGAGGTTCGGTAAGAAAGGAAAGCTAAGCCCACGAATTGTTGGACCCTTGGATATATTAAGACGTATTGGGAAGTTAGCATATGAGCTAGCCCTACCCCTGAACATGTAGCAAGTTCATAACGTGTTCCACGTATCAATGTTAAGGGAGTGTAATCCGGTAGCCAGACAAATAGGGGCGTATGAGCGCATAGACATGCAACCAGATGTAACCTATATGGAGCAACCAGGAAGGGTTATAGATCGAAAAGGAACAAGTGCTTTGGAGAAGGGTTATCAAACTAGTTAGAGTTTGATGGTAGAACCACAATGTGGGAAAATTTACTTGAGAGTTAGAAAGTGCAATGCTAAGAGAGCATCCCTATTCATTTTCTATCTGATTCCGGGACGGAATCCTTTTAAGGAGGGGAGACTGTAATAACCCCAATTTTTGGAATTTTTGAAACCCTTATGAATAGTGATTTTGCTGATTATGCTAAATAAGAAAAATTTTCATGCCACACTTTGTAGGGGTTCTTTTATTGTTATTCAGAGATCTTATTAGTACTCTATATGGTATATAAGTGTATGTAAAGATCGCCAGAATCCAAATTCGAACACTTTGATTTTTCCCAAAAATCCACCAGATACCGAAAGAATTGAGTATAAGGTAACATGATTAAAATGATTTAAATTCAAGGATTATAAGAGAGGAACATAAAAGGAATATAAAATATTGAGAAAGTTTTAAGGGAACCCAAGTAATAAGATCTCGGATATGATCCCTCAAACGACGAACGAAAACAAAAGATAAGCGAACCGTATAACAGATCAACGGTCATTAGCCAAGTAATTAAGGGATTAATCAAAAAGGTAGTGGATGATGATGTCATCATATGACACAAGCTTGCTTGCATAAGCATGACAAAGGAGTTTTGTTAGTTGGGTGATTTTGGGCCATACAAAATTAACCATGGTAAAAAGGTTAAAACAAATTTCAAGACAAAAAGAAGAATCAACCAAGCAAATAACATAAATCAAAAAGAGAAGAGTTGACTTTGCAAGAAGAAGCTCTCGGCCAAAATAAACACAGAAACTTCAAACTGCCATATCTCCTTCAATACTCACTCAAATGTTGTGTTCTATAGATCGTTGCAAAGGTATTGAGATGGCCTACAACTCTTGTTTACAAGTCTCGTCCAAATAAGCATGGTAAGACCCTCATTTTTATAGTTCTTTTAATCGGACTTTTAGAAACTTTAAAGCCTAACTTTGTGTTCTTGATTTCTTTGGAAAGATCAAGCTTTTAGAAGGCTCCATAAGGCTTCCTAGAAACTTAACACCTTCCAAGAAAGGTATAAATATTCACACCCTTTATTAATAAGTTTGAATGTTGAAGTTTGGAGATGGTTTGGATGGATGAGTAGTAATTTGAATGATAAGCATGATTCGAGCTTTAATTGTTAAGTAGTTTAGTTGAATTTGGAGGTGTTATAATATATGATTGGATTGAGATCCTTGAGCTTATTATGCCTGAAATCAGTAGCATTGATGTGTATCTTGAGTTGTTATTGATTGGTAGTTTGATTGATATGATTTGGAATGGTAAAAATTTGGGAAATCGCGTAAACATAGCCGTCGTAATGTCCGATTTACTTTAGACTATTTTTGCTCTTAACATCAAGACCCGAGAAATCACTGTTAGGTTTTTACCATTGCCATTCTTAGATAGTTCATGTTACGAGCTTCGTTTTGATATGTGGACGTTTGAATCCGATGTACGGTTTAGGAGAAACGACCGTTTTAAGTAACGGCATTTCGCGACCGAACCTTTACCCCTCGCCTTACTTTGAAACCTTGGTTAAGGCCCTTAAATGACTAATTGGGGTATGAAACATTTATGTAAAGTGGATTAGGCAGTTGGTAAGGTATTAGAGAAAGAATCGCCTTCAAACCCTTAATGACTAATTTATTAAAAATGGTGGAGCCGAGGGTACTCGAGCGACTTAGGTGAATCGTTAATCGCGAAAGTGAACGTTAGGACTCTAAATGGTTAAAGTCTAGCTTCTTAAGCGACCGGGGTTTAATTCCGACTTATGTTGTTGTTCATAGGTTATCGGACCCACTCTAAGCTTAAGTCTATCCGGGAGCACTCATGCAAGTTTTCTACCCGTTATACTGTTGTTGTGATGTATACATTTGTACATACATTATCTTGTGATAGATGCATAATGGTTATTTAGCAAATTCTTGCGATATATTGTAGCATGTGATATGGTATATATGCATGCCTGTTTCGTAATCTTGATACATATATCTGTTGATTCAGTTGATAATACCTATGCTAGAGATAAGCGGTAAATTGCATATACCCTTAGTATAGGGGACCCAGAGGTGAACATTTTCTAAAACCGGGAGTCGATGCTCCCGAGTATAATATATATATTTATATATATATATATATGTATATGAATAGTTTTTAAAACTATGAATCAAATAAGGTTTATTCGATAATTTTATTTTATTAATGAATATTATTTTGAATATTCATTCGAGGGCTTATGACCCCGTTTATATTATTATTGAATATTATTTTGAATATTCATTCGAGGGCTTATGACCCGTTTATTTTATTATTGAATATTATTTTGAATATTCATTCGAGGGCTTATGACCCCGTTTATTTTATTATTGAATATTATTTTGAATATTCATTCGAGGGCTTATGACCCCGTTTATTTTATTAATGAATATTATTATTTGAATATTCATTCGAGGACTTATGACTCCGATTATTTACTAATTATTATTCTTAATTTTATTAAAGAATAATGTATCGATAATCAAACTCACTTTTGATTATTCAAATAAAGATAGTACTTTCGTATAAGTATATCTTTGGTTATTTAATATACATTGCAAGTATAAGTTTTAAAACTTATACTTCAATTATTTTTATAAAGATTATTCTTTATGAGAATATTATTTAAATAATAATATTCGGATATTTTCTAATAAATTGGGACTGATTTATTTCATTAAATCAGCATTACTCCAAACATTCTTAAAAATATTTGCGAGTCTTCAAAATGATTTTAAAAGTTAGAGCGGATCCCAAAACTCATTTTTTTATATATTTAAGATCTTCTTTTCAAAGGGGATTTAAATATTCGCTCAAAACCTGAGGGATCCGGCTTTCTGGTGTGTTTTATATTCGCAACAAGGTTGCTATTTTGATAAAAGAGTTTTTGATTACTTACCCAATACTCGGGAAGTAAAATTCTTGGAACAAGTTAATTCATTAACAGACATCGCCTAGAAAATATCGGTGAGTTTTCCTTTCCAACTAGATACGACTTCTTGGTGGAGCCGTATCAACAAGTTTCTACTTGGGGAAAGTGGGGACGAGCTTTACGTTTCAGAGTCATGGATTTCATCTGAACTAGGAGTGGCGCAAGTGGTCGAGTGGCGCCGGCCCAGCCTAATTATATTGGCCCAAATGGCCTGGAAGTTCCGCTAAGACGGTCCATTCCTTAGGAGTCCAGTGTTCGGTTGACAAGTAAATCCGACAGGTTCTCCTCTACATGTAGAAAATGGTGGGGTTGTACTACTACGACTGATCATCGTAAGTGGTCTTCCTGGCGCGGCAAACTCCCGTAATGAGTTCATCATCCAATTGGATATTTCTGTAACACTACCCAGAGCACTTCGATAGAAAGGCTACGGTTGGGCGATTGTTGAGTGTTGGCAGGGTCGAGTTTTCAAAATGATGTTTGCATCAAATGAAGTATCTCGTAACTTCATTTTATTTTGATGATATTTTAAAGATTGATTCTATACAAGTTTTGTCTTGTAGCTTAATCTATGGGATGAACTATTTATACATTGAACGGTGGTAGTTCAAGTAGTATTCGGAAAAGATATAAGTATATTGGAGTATCTTGTAACTTCATCTTTTAAACTTATATCTAGTAAATGATTATCTTGTGCATGTCAAAGATTTTCAGAAAAACGTTGAGACAAGGTTAGATATATAAGATCACCTTGCAACGATATTTTTATATAGTTATAAACTGGAACTCTGTGTATATTATACATGTCATAGGATTTCAAAGATTGTGAAAAGTATATATACATATATACTGAATATTTTGCGACATGGTCGCGGTAAGATATCAAACTTGGTTCATTTCTTCTTGACCAAGACTTTCATGAGTACTATGAGAATGCTCATATATTGTAAATCATTATACATATTATTTTGGTGGGCTTGTTGCTCACCCTTGCTTTCTTCTTTCATCTTACAACAACAGATAGAAAAGATGAACAAGACCAAGCTTCCAATTCGCAAGCGGTTAAAAAATGTTCCGCAGTTTTCTGGAAGCGTTGATGCCGCCGTAGTTGAGGTAGGAGCTACCAATAGGCTAGGTTTTCAAATATTGATGAACCAGACTTATGTATAATATGAATTGTAATAATGGCAAGGAAATGTAAATTTATTCAGAACCTTCTTGAGGTGTAATCGCTTATTATGTGGAATAAAATGACTTGTGTTATTTTTGGTATTCATCTCTGAGACTATAACTTGTGGTGTGTGTGTATATTATGGGGTCACAGTACTCAGTAGTTGGTTGACTGTTAAGATTAAGTATTGATAAGGGAAATGGAACTCGTGACGACCCGAATCCCCGACCCCGGATTTGGGGGTGTTATAATTATAGAAACCAGTGATCACCATCCAATCAGGCATTCCATGATGTGGACACTTTCTCAACATTTCCTTGTAGCGTTCCCAAGCTTCGCACATAGATTCTGTAGGTTGCTATTAGAGAACTCAGAGAGATATCGACCAGTCAAGAAGACATGAAGGTTGGAGATATCGACAAGTCATTTCTTCACTAGAGAACTCAGAGTTATCGACAAGTCTACATTCATTAGAGAACTCTGAGTTATGGATAAGTCAAAGTTCACTAGAGAACTCAGAGATATCGATAAGTCAAAATTCACTAGAGAACTCTAAGTTGTCGACAAGTCAAAGTAAAGACATGATGTTGGGAGATCTCGACAAGCTAAAGTTTCATTCGAGAACTGTTAGGGCAGAAACACGCGCTAATAATACACGCAAGTATACGCGTTCGCAAGTAATAGAGAATACTTTCTAGTTCATTCCCACAGAGACTCAGACTAATTATTGCTCAATTAAACTCACTCACCAATGTATGATTACTTCTCAATGTTAAGACACTAACACTTAGAATTGTTGACTAAATATTAACTATAATTAACTACTTAATTAACCACTTAATTAACACTTCGAATTAACAATATTAAAATACTCATGAGATCACAACTTCATTACTACTTCCTTCAATAGTTATTGTTATTACCCTTAGCATGCAACAGTGATGATATTAATCGAATAACACGAAACTGATAAAAGCCAACTTTCATTGTACTAATACCATTCTACCAAACATCCACAATTAAGATAGAAGTTGAATAAGCATCAATTATGTTGAGTTCCTATATGTCTACAGAAATTGACAACATAATGATTTAAGCACAAGTTATTCCTTTTGATTACACAGGGTGAATAAAACGGTTAGAGTTACCCACTAATCATGCACATCATACATGAACCTATGCTAGCATGGCAAGTTCTAAATCTCGAGATCCACCGTCGCTTCACAAGAGATTAACACCCTATCTAATATGTTCGCGATGCACATAAGACGAATACGCACAACCAATACTAGATATCATACAATCATCACACACTAAGGTATTAAAAAATTAACTAAAGAATTCCATAGTAAATCCGTTACGACCCCATGATCACGATTAGCCCATGATAGCACTTACCGTCATCATGGGTTCATATGAAAACATGATAAACAAACACAAGAGAATAATAACTAAACTAATTATATTAAACCAGATACGTCACAAGAGTAATTAGGTTCAAAAGCAAGAAAACTAGCATCCAACGTTACAACGAAATAAAGAATCACAAGAAAATATGCTTCCTCTTCGTTGCGGTGTGCTAAAACGGTCTTCTTCCTTGTCTCCTTCTCTCCTTGCTTAATACAATGATCCAACCTTGTGAAAACGTCTCCAAATCTACTTATATAATAGTCCCATAAAACTCAGATTACATAGAAGTTGGAAGCCAAACAGAAGTAGAAGTCTAAAACAATTTATTATTTTTCCCGACCCTGCACGGCCGCTCAGCTATCTGAGCGGGCGCTCAGGACCCTACTGGAAAATTCCTGAGTTTGCTCCGTTTCTTCGCTGTAATCTGTCCCTTTCTTTCCTCTCGCAATGCTGAACACATGCCAAGGCTTATTCTTGATGATTACTTCTGCGAAATGCAACTATTACCCTAAAATGCACAAACACTAGAAAAACACATCAAATACACAAAATACTTGATTTCAAGACACCAATTTAAGCTATTTTAAGACATTCTAAGTGGTATAAAATGCCACTTATCAAGAACTCAGAGACCTCTATAAGTCAAATTCACTAGAGCATTAGAGATCTCAGTAAGTCATTATTCTTATCGAGATGTCAATATCTCTATATGCCTAATTGGAGATCTCGAGTGAAATTCTCAAAGTACAAAATCACAGATTTGTTCAATATCCAAGATAAACAATCAACAAACAATCCAACAAGATGGATTGACAAGTCTATAAAAAGCAGCTTGAAGAATGTGCAAGATTAATGGTGAAGATTAACTGACAGAGGAAGATCAAGATAATCACAGGATGCTAAAGATATGCTAAGACAGAAATGGAAGAGTTACTTTTCAATAAATAGAAATGACAAGTGACAGTTTAGAAAAGCTAATAGCATGTCTTATTGTACACTGTGTAAACCAGCAGTTAACTGTATTATAAAGTTAACACTAGTCTTCTGTTAGTAGTAATAAGTTATATATAAAATCTTATAATTCTCTCAAAAAGAAGTTAAGCTCTTTATCAACAAAGAGCCTAGAATTTTTGTAGCAAAACATTCTTAATTTTAATATAAAATTAAAAGAGTTTTGAAAAGATTGTGTTCTTGTTTATTGCATGCTTATTTACTACATTAACACATCTTCCCTACAAGATTTAATTTACTTTCTTCTACCATAAACATTCAAGAAAAGCTCAAAAACAGTAAAACACATTTTGTAACACCCCCAAATTCGGGGTCGGGGATTCGGGTTGTCACGAGTTCCATTTCCCTTATCAATACTTAATCTTAACAGTCAACCAACTACTGAGTACTGTGACCCCACAATATACACACACACACACCACAAGTTATAGTCTCAGAGATGAATACCAAAAATAACACAAGTCATTTTATTCCACAATTATAAACCGTTACACCTTAAAAGGGTTTCTGAATAAATTTACATTTCTTTGCCATTATTATAATTCATATAGATACATAAGTCTGGTACATCAGAAGTTGAAAGTCTAGCCTATTGGTAATTTCTACCTCAGCTACAGCGGCATCAACGCTTCCAGAAAACTGCGGAACGTTTCCTAACCGCTTGCGAATTGGAAGCTTGGTCATGTTCATCTTTTCTATCTGTTGTTGTGTGATGAAAGAAGAAAGCAAGGGTGAGCAACAAGCCCACCGAAATAATATGTATAATAATTAAAAATATATGAGCATTCTCATAGTACTCATGAAAGTCTTGGTCAAGAAGTAATGAACCAAGCTGATATCTTAACGCGACCAAGTCGCAAAATATTCAGTATATATATACATATATACTTTTCACAATCTTTGAAATCCTCTGCCATGTATAATGTACACAGAGTTCCAGTTTATAACTGTATAAAAATATCATTGCAAGGTGATCTCATATATCTAACCTTGTCTCAACGTTTTTCTAAAAATCTTTGACATGCACAAGATAATCATTTACTAGATATAAGTTTAAAAGATGAAGTTACAAGATACTCCAATATACTTATATCTTTTCCGAATACTACTTGAACTACCACCGTTCAATGTATAAATAGTTCATCCCATAGATTAAGCTACAAGACAAAACTTGTATAGAATCAATCTTTAAAATATCATCAAAATAAAATGAAGTTACGAGATACTTCATTTGATGCAAACATCATTTTGAAAACTCGACCCTGCCAACACTCAACAATCGCCCAACCATAGCCTTTCTATCGAAGTGCTCTGGGTAGTGTTGCAGAAATATCCAATTGGATGATGAACTCATTACGGGAGTTTGCCGCGCCAGGAAGACCACTTATGATGATAAGTCGTAGTAATGCAACCCCACCATTTTCTACATGTAGAGGAGAACCTGTCGGATTTACTTGTCAACCGAACACTGGACTCCTAAGGAATGGACCGTCTTAGCGGAACTTCTAGGCCATTTGGGCCAATATAATAAGGCTGGGCCGGCGCCACTCGACCACTTACGCCACTCCTAGTTCAGATGAAATCCATGACTCTGAAACGTAAAGCTTGTCCCCCTTTCCCCAAGTAGAAACTTGTTGATACGGCTCCACCGATATTTCCCAGGCGGTGCCTGTTAATGGATTAACTTGTTCTAAGAATTTTACTTCCCGATTGCTGGGTAAGTAATCAAAAACTCTTTTATCAAAACAGCAACCTTGTTGCGAATATAAAACACACCACAGAGCCGGATCCCTCAGGTTTTGAGCGAGTATTTAAATCCCCTTCAAAAGGAGGATCTTAAATATAAAAATGAGTTTTGGGATCCGCCCTAACCTTTAAAAATCATTTTGAAGACTCGAAAACATTTTTAAGAATGTTTGGAGTAATGCTGATTTAATAAAATAAATCAGTCCCAATATATTAGAAAATATCTGAATATTATTATTTAAATAATATTCCCATAAAGAATAATCTTTATAAAAATAATTAAAGTAGAAGTTTTAAAACTTATACTTGAAATGAATATTAAATAACCAAAGATATACTTATACGAAAGTACTAACTTTATTTGAATAATCAAAAGTGAGTTTGATTATCGACACATTATTCTTTAATAAAATAAAGAATAATAATTAGTAAATAATCGGAGTCATAAGTCCTCGAATGAATATTCAAATAATAATATTCATTAAATAAAATAAACGGAGTCATATGTCCTCGAATGAATATTCAAAATAATATTCATTAATAAAATAAAGTTATCGAATAAACCTTATTCGATTCATACTTTTGAAAACTATATCTATATATATATATAAATATATATATAATATACTCGGGAACATCGACTCCCGATTTTAGAAAATGTTCACCTTTGGGTCCCCTATACTAAGGGTATACGCAACTACTGCTTATCTCTAGCATAGGTATTGTGCAACTTATAAGCAATTGAATCAACAATATATATCAAGATTACAAAACAGACATGCATATATACCATATCACATGCTCCAATATATCGCAAGATTTGCTAATTAACCACCATGCATCTATCACAAGATAATGCATATATATATGTATACATCACAACAACAGTATAACAGGTAGAAAACTTGCCTGAGCGACTGGGGGTGGTAAAAGTCCTGGGATGAGTCTGGTAACCTATAAATCACATATAAGTTAGAATTAAACCAAAGTCGCTTAAGAATCTATACTTTAACCAATTAGACTCTAACGCTCGCTTTGCGCTTAATGATTCTCTTAAGTCGCTCGAGTACCCTCGGCTCCACCATTTTTAATAAATTAACCATTAAGAGCTTTAAGGCGATTCTTTCGCGAGTGCCTTACCAACTGCCTAATACACTTTACATAAATGTTCCATACTCCAATTAGTCATTTAAGGTCTTTAATCAATGTTTCAAAGTAAGGCGAGGGGTAATGGTTCGTTCGCGAAACGCCGTTACTTAAAATGGTCATTTCTCCTAAACCGTACATCGGATTCAAACGAACCACATATCAAAATGATGCTCGTAACATGAACTATCTAATAATGGCAGTGGTCAAAACCTAACAGTGAGTTCTCGGGTCCTGATGTTAAGAACAAAAACAGTCTAAAGTAAATCGGACGTTATGACAGCTATGTTTACGCGATTACCAATTTTTATTCTACTCCAAATCAATCACAAACCAACCACAATTCAACCATACAACCAAACTCCATCCATACATCACTACAACAGCCCCAACACCTCAAGTTTTCCAATTTATATTAATCTCAAACATGAACTAAAACTATTCTTAAGTTCATTAACTAATAACCAAGATTTACAACTCCAAAAACATCACAAAACCAACTAATCTCTACATATTCAATCACCATTCTTGTCATGAACTATCCTACTCATAATAAGCTCTTAATGTTCAATAACAATGCTAGGTTAAGAGATTATACCTTCCTTGGTGAGTGAGAGTAACTAAGGAGCTTGGAATCACCCTTGAAAGTCCTTACCAAAGCTTAATCTAACCAAAAACACAAGATCAAACAATTTAAATTTCTTGAAAACACTATTCACTCTCTTCTTAAATGATTTATTGAAAGAGATTGTGAAGGAATTTAGAGCTTAAACTCCTAGGATAGCCATAACTAATCATAAGGAACCTTGGATAATTACCTTGCAATTTAACAATGGTTGGATCTTGGATTTTGAAATTTTCCTCTTTGAAAAAGAAGAAAAGCCGAGAGCTTTGTTGCTTGAAATGAAGTCAAGATTTGTTTTTGTTTTTGTGATTTGTTTTACTTGGTTGCTAGGTTTTTGTTTTGTTTAATTACCCTTTTAACCATGTAAAATTGTGTGGTTAATAATCAACCACACTTCCTTCCTTTTTGGTCATGCTTAGGTCATCAATCTTATGTCATCTTCCCATGCTTGTCCTCTTCTTATTGGTTTGATGACATCATCCTCACTAACCTCTTTAATTAGCTTCTAATTACTTGGCTAATGACCGCTGATCTGTTATACGGTTCGCTTAACTTTCGTTCTCGTTTATCGTTTGAGGGATCATACCCGGGATCTCATTACTTGGGTTCCCTTAACCTTTCTCAATACATTATATTCCTTTTATGATCCTCTCTTATAATCCTTGAATTTAAATCCTTTTTATCCTGTTCCCTTATACTCAATTCTTTCGGTATCTGGTGGATTTTCGGGAAAAATCAAAGTGTTCGAATTTGGATTCTGACGATCTTTACATACACTTATATCCCATATAAAGTACTAATAAGATCTCAGAATAACAATAGAAGAACCCCTACATAGTGTGACATGGAAAGTTTTCTTATTCAGCATAATTAGCAAAACACTATTCATAAGGGTTATTAAAAGTTCAAAAATTTTGGGGTTATTACACATTCACCCCCACTTAGTGTGTTATTCATTTCCTAACAATTCATTTCAGTTACTCAAGAAATCCGGAAATGCAGTATTTGATCCAGAAAACCATTAACATTATTTACAAGTCCCGGTGCATTACTTTTTCTAGTTGTTAGTTGAGTTATCCTCTCTATTTAATTTATTTGTTAGGATTAACAATCAAATAGGGGGAGATTGTTGGTGAGACTACGTAGCTGTATGAACAGTTACGTGATAACTCAACACGATAACAATACTAGAACATGACAGTTTAATAATACTACGTCTACACAAGAAATCAGGAAAATGAAGACAAGGCAAATACAAAGAATCAGAAGATTAGAAGAAGGCCTGAAGTCTATCTACAGGTCACTGAAAGAAGATCATTAATATGATCATGCCTCAGTAAAGAACAAAGGTTAAAGACTTTCAGGGTTTCAGAAATATTGAAGATTCAGTATACAAGTGCTACCGGAAGATTTTAGTGTATTGGCATTGATTGAAGATAGACAGTGTTCGAAGCATAGGAATCTGAAGAATTGAAGACAGGGTATAGACATAGGTTAATGAAGATATTGTCTAAAGTACCATAAAGGATTCCAGTAAAAGTACAGTTATTTATTGGCAGTCAGTGTCTGAAGCGATAAAGTTGTTACAAGCTTAACAATTTAATCAAGGCCATAATACGAAGACCTGAATCGAGGTTAGCCGTCTGTGAACCAGACCAGTTGCATTAGGCATCAACAGCTCGTGAAAGGAATCTGGGTACTATTTATAGAAGAATAGTTAAGTTGAGGAACGTACTTGGATTGAACGTTTATCTGATAAAATACGAGAAGAGGTGCACAGGGTATATAGCTAAACAGCTCGAGGGATTGGCGAAGCTCAAAGTTTAATTGTTAAATTAAATAAATTTATTTAGTGGACTTTAATATAATTTATTTAATAAACTTAAAATGATTTATCTTATAAACTTTAAGTAAGTTTATTTTATAAATCTAAATCAGTTTATTTATATAAGTTATATTTAAGTTAATTTTATAAATTAATTTAGTTACAATTTAAACTTAAAAGGAAAAGAAACAAAAAGAAAACAAAAAAAAAAGAGAAAAGAAAAAGAAAAAGAAAATACAAAAAAGGAAATGAAAAAGAAAATAGAAAAAGGAAAAACAAAACAAAAGAAAAAGGGAAAATACAGAACAAAAGATAAAGAAAACAAATAAAAAAGAGCAAAACAAAAACAAAGAAACTAGACCAAGTGGTCACGAGTGGGTTATATAAAGAAAAAAGTGAAGTCCAAAAGAAGTCCACATGTGGTCGCCAGACAAGGTGTGTAGAAATGTTTCTAAGTAAAATAAATATTCTACTCCCTGTGGTCGCGAGCCAGCTTTTGTTGACTTAAACTAAGTACATGTACAAGCCCCCCACCTCTGGTCACAAGTTCTTTTGTTGAATAAATTTTAAGTTCCAAGCTATCTCCTTGTGGTCTCTAGTCACTCCTCAACCACTACTTTGTTGAATCATTCAATAAATTTGTGTGGTCAATATTTATCCACACATCTTTATTATATAGAAAGTCTGCACATTTGCAGCAGAAGTATTCAGCCATTTTTCTAGGGGATTCATTATGTTCATCTTCTCTTCCAAGAGAGTAGTGAAATGGCAGCAAAGATTTACAGAGAAGCTCGAGCTTTTTATATATCCGTTTAACTTCTCACCGTAGTAACGTTATAATGCCCATTTAATTCTTGTATATTCATAGGGGCATTATAATCGTTACCCGGTAATTAAATCCTAGTACAAACAAAGGCTAGATCATTGTATAGGATTTGATTTGTAAATCTTTGTAGTAGCTAGGAACTTTTTTGTTCTTAGATTGTATCCGGTTAATTTATTTACCGGAGTGTAGCAACACCCCTTGAGGATTTATATACGAATATATATTTCCCCGAATATCTTATATTTCTCATTTTATTGTTCCAATCACTATTTCTCTCAAGAACACGAAATCAGTAACCGAGCACTAAATCTATATCCGCTAAAGATTCGAAAGAATATTTAATTTAGTGATTATCGTATTCAACCCCCCTTTTACGATAATTCAGGACCTAAATTGAGTTCAGGAATTGGAAAACTTTTCCAGTCTATTGGCTCATCCTTGGGAATTATAGGCTCACCATGAAAATTCTTTATAGGATCCACCTTAGATTCCTCATGTACCACTGAAGGCTTGGATGTTTGAGTTGAAGTTGTTGACTGTTTGGGAATGTAATCTTCCAATTCCTCATCACTGAAGTCCAATTTTCTCTTAATTCTTTGCTTATTTCTTAATTTCTTTGTCTGTTGAGGTTCATTGAGCATTTTATGATCTTGAGCTTTAGTAATCATAGGTGGTTTCTCAGAAATCTCGGTTGTAGTTTTCACAGCTTGAAGTTTGGCCAAGATAGCAACTTGCTTCTTCTTTTGTTTGATCCTTTTAGCATCTAAAGCATCCTGCTTCTCTTCTTGCTTAATTCTTTCCTTTTCTTCCTTCTTGGCTTCTACAAACTGAGGGTGTGCAGCCACCACACAAATTTCCTTACCATTCCTGTAGATCTTGGCAATTCTTTTTTTTTTCAGCACTGAATCAGTTGGATCTTTGAAGAATGCAATTAACCTTGCCAACAACTTCTTTTCATCTGGCCTTGGTGTCTCAAACATAAGATCCACAGGATTTTTGTCTGAGAACTTTAGATAGTTCTTTTTAGGCTTCAAAACCAGATTGGCCTTTGGAGACTTTATGCATAAAGGTTGGCCCTTTTCCAAGCTACCTAGACTCATTTCATTCACAGAAATTTGCTTGACTTGTGAGTGGTGGTGAAAGATCTTGTCTGGTTTCTGTATCTGACCAAATTTCTTCATCTATTTTCCTCCACTTGTCATCCAATTCCTTTTCAACAGCTGCAACATCAAGCTCCTTGAGATTTGACTTAGAATCCAGCTTAGCAGCTGCTATTTGGATCAGATCAATGCTGTCCAATACTGGTGGCTTTGGTAATGTAATTTTTGGAACTATTACTTGGCTAATATGAACATTTAACACATGCTCCCCCTCACTGGTTTTCCCTCCTTGACTAACTTGGATGGTTGAATCTTTCTCCCCCTTTTTGTTATCATCAAGTAGAGTGGAGGTAGAAGTTTGTGCAGCCACCAGCTTTTGAAGCAACTGAGTTTGTTGTGCTTTATGTAGATGAATAGCTGTGAGAGAGGCTTCTAATGCTTTTAGTCTTGTGTCCAGGGAATCCACTTTAGTTACAAGAGTAGAATTCTTCCTCAACTGTCTGTTGATGTCAAGCACTGTTGTATCTGGAAATATAGCATCCAATCTTTCAGAGACATCCTTCTTGACTTGATCAATCTCTATTTTAATTGAAGTGACATCTTGATTGTGTTGAAGAGCTTGTATTTGATGTAGTTGTAGAGAGTTGAGGTGTGCTTGTAGAAGCTTATTGGTGCTAACATTAGTGGTGGCGTGAAGAGCAGTCTGTGTCTGTCAAATTATATGAAAGAGACTGGACTTAAAATGGTGTTCATCAAAATCTTTGAAGAATGCCCAAGATTGCACACTAGATCTGGAACTAGGGCCTTCTTCACCCCCTATATCCATTGTCTCTCCTTCATCATCATCATCATCATCATCATCATCTCCAAAAAACTCTTCAGTACCACCAGTTCCATAATCAACATCATCACCAGCTGTAGATGGCATGGCTGTGATGACATCCTTTGCTCTTTGCATTGAAGCAGTTGTATGCACCAAGTTTAGCATCCTTTTTGCAGCCACATTTTCCTGTTCATCTAGAACTTGATATGCTGATATAGGTGAGTAAATGCCTCAGCTTCAAAAGAAACAGAGTCCAAAATAGATTGATATTCTTGCTGAATTAGTTATTTCTTGTCAGCCTCATTGACATCCATTAACTCACTTACAATGGGCTCTTCCCATTCAGCTGTACCTGCTTTTCTCTCATTTTCTCTTTTTTCTTGCATCGAGGGCTCCCCTCGACTCACCACCCTCACATCCTCATCTTCACTACTAAGGTGGGACTCTTCTCACTCGCTTTTGCCAGGCTGGAAGACATAGCCTGCATGATTTCTCTCTGTTCCTCTCCTTTTTCCTGAGAGCAACTCAGCCTCTCACTCAATTCACTCCCTTCCCTCAGTCCTAAGAGTGATTCTACAACTACTAACTCATATACACTTGTAACCATTGTTTAAATTTCAGTGTGTGTAGTGAGTACCGACAGCTGAGGAACATCCATCCGGGTAGTAGTTAGGATAACCGATGGATGACTGCTGTTAGGCACATCCGTCAGGATACAATCACTAACCGACGGATGAACAATATCCACCGAAATAGAAGAAATGATAGAGTTTGAAGTGGAAACTATTATAGACTCTATGCAGATTGATGATAATTTGGGCACAGATGTCTCAACAGTTCCTGAAAGAATTAGCAAGTGAGCCAACAAATCATCTAAAAGATGATGCTCACTTGCCCTAGATTTTGGCTTCTTCAACAGAGTTAAAGAAGGAAAATCAGGGATTGATGTGTTAATCATATCCACATCCAGAGAATTTGTGGGAGAGTTTGGTGTTTGTGGTGCTTCTATGACTAAAAATTTTGGTTGTGACTTCACATTTATTGGAGCCACATCAAACTAAATTTGAGATGGTACAGTGACTGAGTCTTTAGATGTAGTTTGCACTGTGTGTGTTCCCTGTGCATCCCTAATAGTTTTAGATTTCTTCTTTCTGGCATAATTTTGGGGTGAGCTTGTGTCCCTTACCCTCTTGGCCTGTGCTCCTGGTTGTGAGCTTGTTTCAATAGGAACATCCTTTTGGGGGGATGAAACTAGAGTTGTGCTAATTTCCTTATTAATCACCACAGATTGTTGGGAAACTGTTGTGTGGCTAGGCTTGGGTACACTCACCTCTCCATCATTATCCTTGGGGTTTCTTTGATGTTCACCCTGTCCCTCACCTATCTTACCACCCTTGACACTCCCCTCTTTAGTTTTGGTTGATTTTGCAACTGATTTCTTTTGAGAGCAACCAGAGGGGGTTTTCTTTGTTTTGGATTTGGAAATTTTTATTTTGGTGGCTTGGGTAGGCATCTATTGGGTCATTGACACGGATTCCATAGCCACACTCAAAGGCAAAGAAATTTGGGAGGTAGGAATAGTAGAGACAATGGTGCTTACCTCACTTACCTGAGGGCCCTCCATGATTGGAAAATAGAAAAGGGGCACCTCATTATGATGACCTGCTCTGTTAAAATCTGAAATCACTCTCATTTCTTGAACCCAACAATCCAATTTGTTGGTTGGGTTCTCAATAACAATATCCTCAATAAGATGGTTAGCAAGAATCATAAAGAATCTAGCATAATAGACATTTTTAACTCTCTTTTTAATTTCCCCTAGCTTATAACCTAACTCAAACATGATCATATCACTTAAATTATAGTACTTATCAGTAACTAACATGTAAAACATGTTAAGCATGGCAGTGTTGACAGAGTCAAAATTACTTATCTTACCAGAGAACACCTTGGTAACTACATCACACAAATAACTCCATTCTTTTCTAAGACCTAGCCTTTAATCTCACTTAACTAAGTGGTAGGAAGAGCATAGCCAATAGAATTAAGCAAGGTAACTAAATTAACATCTGTGTGTGGTTCAATAGTAGTGTTCTCAGGAATCTTAAAGCATGCTTGAATTATATCACTGTTAATGTAGAATTGCTTACCTTTAAGAGTAAAAGTTATGGTTTTGTCAGTAGAATAATACACACCAGTTGTCCATATCTCATCCACAACTTCACAGTAGCTTATGGGTGATTCCAGCATGGCATAACTGAGTTTGCATCCCTTCACAAAGTCCATCATTTTGTGAAAATCTTCAGATACGGGAATTTCTTTGTTCACAAGAGCTGCGAAGTTGTTCTTCTCATAGATGAACCCTGACTGAGACATGATTTTGACTACTGGTGCCATTGTTAAAGTGAGGAAATTTGTAGTGAGAAAGAGGATTTTGCTTTGAGGAAGAAGATAGCAGTTAGTTGCAATTGAGAATGGTAAAAGTTAAAATAAACTTGAAGTAAGGCTTTTTATTATTCCCTAACAATACAACAAGAATTACAGAAGGGGGGTTGAATGTAATTCTGACTTCTTTTTAATACTTATGAAAAATGGTTTTAACTCAATTTATATCTAACTATTTGATTTGCAAAGTGCGGAATTACAGAGTTAAGTAAATCAAACATAAAGTAATAAAAACTCAGGTCTTTAAAACTTTCTGGTGGATTTGAATGTATCCACCATATATATTGTTAGTCCCTTCACAATATAACAAGAATTACAGAAGGGGGGGTTGAATGGAATTCTTGAAACTTTTTCTTGATTAAAAATGTTCTAACTCGAATATGTATATAAGTGTGAACTGATTAGCACAATGCGGAATAGTTACTTAAATGAATCAAAACACAAGTAATTAAAAACAATAGTCTTTAAAAACTTTCTGGTGGATTTGAATGATTCCACCAGAGATATATAATATATATCGAGAGAACTCTGTGTGCAAAAAGCTCACAGCTGCTTACAAATATTGAACAACTAAGAATACAGAGAAATGCTAAGAATTCTGCTTACAAATGTTTCTCTGCTTGTTTCTTAGATAATTCCTTAGTTGCTACTTCTTGGTTTATATATCACCAAGATTACAAAGTAATGAGACAGGATAATAAAACAAAACTATCTAGTCTATTACAATGCTACTTCATTACTCTATTCCAGCATCTTTGAATATCTTCAAAATATCATGGAAATGGCAATGCTTCTTTGTTCTCGAAAACCCAGTTGAATAGGCTACCACATTCCATTAGCATACACTCGACGCATGTGACTGTGTTGTCACTGTCTACACATATTTGAATTCTTTATCCGTTGAGTACATGATCATCCGTCGAGTTTATGATCATCCGCCGATGGCTTTGTTTGTCATCCATCGACTGGTATATAGATCATCCGTCGATGGCTTTGTTAATCATGCGTCGGTAGCTGTTTGGCACTTGACTTTATTTCATTTATGCAGAATTACAAGATATCATCTATGTACAATTAATCAACCTATCCTGCATATCTAGTTAAAGTCAACATGACTTATATGCTACTACAGAATCTATACAAAGGTGTATGCAAAAATGTGCTACAGACTTATTGTCACATAAGCTACTCACTCGATGGATAATAAGTCATCATCCGTCAGGACTATATTGAGTCATCCGTCGGGACTATAAACCTTATCCGTCGAGTGCTACATATTTTCACTAAGTAAAATCTACCAAGGTGTTTTGTTCATGAAATCATAAAGTACACAACATATACACAACAATCTCCCCAATTTATGTCTACTGAAATTGTAGCCATAAATTAAGAGACACTTGATGATAACAAAATACCTTAAAAATACAACTTTTAAAAGACAGTAGATAAAACTGAAAACTGCTTCAATTAACAAAATGTACAAAGTTTTGCTCACAGTCATTTTCAAGATGCTCCTCTAGCCTGAGCAGATTTATCTAGTTCCTTGAAGGTCTGGATCTCTTTCCAAGCTTTCTGTTGTTTTTCTCAATCTGATTTTGGAGCTACCTGTGGAATTCCAGTTCACCAGATTCTGAGAGATTTAGCTTTCCTTGCATTTCCAAAAGAGTCTCATTGCTAGAGATGCTCAATTGGTCTTCTAATCTGAAAAATCTTCTCACTCCTTTGTCATCCATGAACTCTATCATCCAGTAGGACCTTAGATGCACTCTTCTCCTTGTGTAAGGGATAATTAGAGTCTTTGGGAGTGCATCTTTAGCTCTAACACTCCTGAGCTCTTCAATCTTCTTCAGTATCAATCTTCTTGCAGTAATATTGAACCCAAAGTTCTTATTGAAGGATGAGTAGACTTTAATCAGTACATCTTGGCTTTCTTGAAGGATCCTGTGAAGTGGCCACTGAATCTCCTTTCCTCCTTTGTACTTGAACACTAACCTTACAGGTAGGTTTCTGTATGCATCAATTCCTCTCACTTCATCTAGTTCATCTAGATAGAGGTTTAGATCAGAAAATTCTTTGATGTCACACTAGTACATGCAATCTCCCTTATTGACTTTAGATTGAGCTTTGACTATTGATTTGGATTTGAGAGGTGACAACTTCACTTTCTTGACTACTCTTGACTTTGTTCTCTTTGGCTTGTTAAGGATTGGCAAATAGAAGTCAGGAATTGGTATGTTCTCCCATTCCTGTAAGGATCCACCACTTTGATATCTTCAAATACCATAGAGGGTTTTGATGCTTGAGTTGTTGTTGTAGTGGATTCCTTGGGAAACTGATTCTCCAATTCCTTATCAACAATGTCCAGTTTCCTTTTAGTTCTTTTAGCCAATTCCTTAATTCTTGGAGATTTCTTCTGTTGTTCAACTTGCTTCTCTGATTCAATAACTTCAGATGGCTAAGAAGGAATTTTTTGTGATGAATTTACAGCATGTAGCTTGGCCAAGATAGTAATTTGCTCTTTCTTTTGTTTAGTCTTTTTAGCATCCAGAGCAGCTTGCTTCTTTTCCAGCTTCAATCTAGCCTTTTCTTCTCTCTTTGCTTGAGCAAATTGAGGATGTCCAGCCACCACACAAATTTCTTTCCCATTCCTAAAATTTTTAGCAATTCTCCTTTTTGAAGCTGAATCAACTGGATCTTTGTAGAAAGCAATTGATCTTGATATAAGCTTCTTTTTATTAGGCTTAGGTGTCTCATACACAGTGTCTAAAGGGTTCTTCAATGAAGATTTTGAGTAGTTTATCCTTGGTTTCAGAATTGTTTCAGCCTTTGGAGATTTGATGCAGGATGACTGTCCCATTTCTATATAGTTCATGCTCATCTCATTCACATTAATTTGCTTGACTTGAGAGTGATGGATGGATGACTTAACTGGCTCCTTGACAAGTTCAAAATTCTTTTGTATTTCCTCATCAATCTTCCCCCAGTTGACTAAACTCAACTTCTCCTTATCAGCTGCTATTATGTTGGCTGCTGCTGCATTGATCAGATCAATACTGTCTGTAACTGGTGGCTTTGAGATGGTAATTGAAGGCATAATTACTTTACTGATTTGAATCTGAAGCCTCTCCCCCTCACTTGGTCCTTTTTCCCCCTTTTTGTTATCTTAAGTTGAGTAGAGGAGGAGGTTTGAGCAGCCACCAATTTTTGAAGTAAATCTGTCTGTTGGGCTTGATGAAGATGAATGGCTATTAAAGATGCTTCCATGGATGACATTCTTGTGTCCAAGGCATCTATCTTCGTTGCAAGATCAGAATTTTTCCTTAATTGCCTCTTGATGTCAAACATTGTAGCTTCTGGAAGTTTAGAATCTATCTTGTCTGAACTGGCCTTCTTTATCTCCTCAATATCACTCTTCATGGTGTTTACATCCCTAGCATGTTGGAAGCCTTGGATTTTTTGAAGTTGCAGGGAGGCTAGGTGTGCCTGAATGAGCTTCATGGTGCTGGCATTAGTAGTGGTTTGAAGAGCAGTATTTGTCTGATTGATTAGTTGGATCAGGGTTGTCTTGAAGTAGTGCTCATCACAGGGCTTTGAAAATGCCCATGATGGCATACATGATCTTGAACTTGAACCTACTTCTCCCCTATATCCATTGCCTCATCTTCACTATCCCCGCTCCCATCACCAAAGAAATCAACTAAACTACCAGTCTCATAGTCCACATCACCAGCTGTAGAAGGCAAAGTTGTGATGGCATCCTTGGCTCTTAGCATAGACTGAGTGGTATGCACCAGATTGAGCATCCTTTCTGCATTGTCATTGCCCTGTTCAGCTAATAGTTGATAAGCTGGAACAGGGTGAGTAAATGCCTCAGCATCAAGGGAGGTGGAATCTATAACAGCTTTAGGTTGCTGAGATAGTCTCTCCCTGTCTGCATCCTGGACATTCATTAACTCACTAGCAATGACATCCAACCTTATAGCTCCAGTACCTGCATTTCTCTCAACTTCTCTCTTTTCTTGCATAAGGGTCTCACCCTGGCTCCCCACCCTCACACCCTCACCTTCACCTACTAAGGTGGGACTCCTCCCACTTTCTTTTGCCAATCCTGAAGAAATAGATTGTATGGTTTCACTTATTTCCTCTCTTTTTTCCTGGGAGCAACCCAGACTCTCACTCAAAACACTCTTCTCTCTCAATGCTAAGAGTGACTGTACAACCAATAAATCTTCTGCACTTGAAATAAAAAAAGTTTGAAGCTGTGCATAGATACTCGACGGATGAGTGATATCCATCGAGTGAGTGGTTTTGCTATCCGATGGATAACTGTTGTTAAGCTTATCCATCGGGATACAATCACTACTCGACGGATGAACAATATCCATCAAGAGCGTAGAAATGAATGAACTGGGAAAAGAAACTATTGTTGACTCTGTGCTGATTGAAGATATTTTGGGCACAGATGGTACAACAGTTTCTGAAAGAATCGGCAAGTGAGCTAACAAATCATCTAAAAGATTGTTAGTCCCTTAACAATATAGCAAGAATTACAGAAGGGGGTTGAATGGAATTCTTGAACCTTTTCTCGAAATAAAAATGTTCAACTCGAATATAGATATAAGTGTTTTGATTAGCACAATGCGGAATAGAAACTTAATTGAATCAAAACATAAGTAATTAAAAACAAGAGTCTTTAAAAACTTTCTGGTAGATTTAAACAATTCCACCAGAGATATATATTATATATATCGAGAGAACTCTGTGTGCAAGAATGCTCACAGCTGCTTACAAATTGAACTACTGAGAATACAGGGAAATGCTAAAAATTCTGCTTACAAAGATTTCTCTGTTTTTGTATCTCAGCTCTCTTATTTCTATTTTCTACGTTCTTGGTTTATATATTACCAAGATTACAAAGTCAAAAAGACTGAATAAATATAAAACTATCAGTCTTAATCTTTGCTACTTTTCGTCCTCTATTACCCAGTTAATGGGCTTCCACAGTAGATTTGTATACATCTCGACGCCTGTGCCCTGTTGTCACTGTTCAACTGCTGTTTGAATTCTTTATGTGATCATCTGTTGGACTTTATGAACATCCGTTGGATATATGATCATCCGTCGACTTTATGAACATCCATTGATGGCTTCATTGATCATCCATCGACTGCTATATTAAACATCCGTTGATAATCATTTCATCATCCGTCGATGGCTTTGTTAATCATCCGTCGGTAGCTATTTTGGCACTTGACTTCATTTCACTTATGCAGAATTACAAGACATCATTTATATACAATTAATCAACCTATTCTGCATATCTAGTTAAAGTCAACATGACTTATAGGTTACTATAGAATCTATACAAAGATGTATACAAAATTGTGCTACAGACTCATTATTACATAAGCTACTCACTTGATGGATAATAAGTCATCATCCGTCGGGACTATAATGAGTTATCCGTCGGAACTATAATTCTTATTCGTCGAGTGCTACATTATTTCACTAAGTAAAATCTGCTTAGATGTTTTGTTTATGAAATCATCAAGTACACAACATATGCACAACAGTCTCCCCCAATTTATGTCTACAAGAATTGTAGCCATAAATTAAGAGATACTTGATGATAACAAAACATCCTAAACATACAGCTTTAAAGATAAGTAGATAATACTGAAAGTGCTTCAAATAATCAAAATGTACAAAGTTTGGCTCACAGTCACTTCAAAATGCTCCTCTAGCCTGAGCAGATTCTTCTAGTTTCTTGAAGGTCTGGATCTTCTTCCAAGCTTCCTGTTGTTTTCATCAATCTAATTTTGGAGCTGCCTGTGGAATTCCAGTTCATCAGATTCTGAGAGATCTAGCTTTTCTTGCATTTCCAAGAAAGTCTCATTGCTAGAGATACTCAATTGGTCTTCTAGCTGAAGAATCTTCTCACACCTTTGTCATCTATGAACTCCATCAGCCAGTAGGGCCTTAGATGCACTCTTCTCCCTGTGAATGGGATGATTAGAGTCTTTGGGGGTGCATCTTTAGCTCTAATACTCCTTAGTTCTTCAATCTTCTTCAATACTAGTCTTCTTGCAGTGACATTGAACCCAAAGTTCTTCTTGAAGGATGAATAAACTTTAATCAGTACAACTTGGCTCTCTTAAAGAATCCTGTGAAATGGCCACACAATCTCCTTTCCTCCTTTGTACTTGAACACTAACCTTTCAGGTAGGTTTCTGTAAGCATCAATTCCCCTCACTTCATCTAGTTCATCCAGATAAAGATTTAGATCTGAAAACTCTTTGATGTCACACAAGTACACGTAGTCTCCCCTGTTGAGTTTGGGTTGAGCTATAACTACTGATTTGGATTTGAGAGGTGACAGCTTCACTTTCTTGACTGCCCTTGACTTTGTCCTTTTTGGCTTGCTAAGGATTGGTAAACTAAAGTCGGGAATTGGTATGTTATCCCACTTTATTGGCTCATCCTTGGGCACAATAGGTTCACCATGAATATTCCTGTAGGGATCCACCACCCTTATATCTTCAAATACCACAGAGGGCTTTGATGCTTGAGTTGTAGCTGGTGTGGGTACCTTAGGAAATTGATCTTCCAATTCTTTGTCAATAATATCCAGTTTCCTTTTTGTTCTTCTAGCCAATTCTTTCTTTCTTGGAGATTTCTTCTTTTCTTCAATTTGCTTCTTTGATTCAGCAGCTTCAGATGGTTGAGAGGGAATTTGTTGAGATGAATTCACAGCCTGTAGCTTGGCCAAGATAGCAATCTGCTCTTTCTTTTGTTTAGTCTTCTTTGCGTCTAGAGCAGCTTGCTTCTTTTCCTGCTTTAATCAGGATTTTACTTTTCTCTTTGCTTGAGCAAATTGTGGATGTCCAGCTACCACACAAATTTCCTTTCCATTTCTGAATATCTTAGCAATTCTCCTTTTTGAAGCTGAATCAGCTGGATCTTTATAGAAGACAATTGATCTTGACAGAAGCTTCTTCTCATCAGGCTTGGGTGTCTCATACACAGTATCCAAGGGGTTCTTCAAGGATGATTTTGAATAATTTACCCTTGGTTTAAGAATCATTTCAGCCTTTAGAGACTTGATGCAGGAAGATTGTCCTCTTTCCAGATAATTCATGCTCATCTCATTCACACTGATTTGCTTGACTTGAGAGTGATGGATGGCTGACTTAACTGGCTCCTTGACAAGTTCAAACTTTTTCTGTATCTCCTCATCAATCTTATCCCAGTTCATCAAACTCAACTTTCCTTTCTCAACAACTTTCAAGTTTGTTGCTGCTGCTTTAATTAGATCTATACCATCTGCAACTGGTGGCTTGGAGACAGTAATTGAAGGTAAAATTACTTTGCTGATTTGTACTTGAAGTTTCTCCCCCTCACTTGATCCTTTCTCCCCCTTACTTGGTTCTCTCTCCCCCTTTTTGTTATCATCAAGTTGAGGAGTTAGGCCTTGTGCTTTAGCCAGTTGCATGAGAAGATTTGTCTAAGACTGTTGATTTTGAAGAAGGATGGCCACAGAATTCTCAATAACTTGAACTCTATCTTCCATCTTGGCCAGCTTCTTTTCAGAATCTGATTCTCTCCTCAGTCTCAGTAATAGATCCTGTATGGTACCATATGGCATGACTGAATCCAGCTTCTCAGAATTGTAGGTCTTCAAGTCAGCTATATCCTTTTTGAGTTCATCCACACTCAGATTCTGTCTTAATTGATGTATCTTCGTGAGATGTAGAGAATCTAGGTGAGCTTGAAGAATAGCCTTGGTACCAGCATCTGAAGTTTCCTGAAGGACCTTTTGAATAGCCATAACCTGCTTGACCAAAGATACACCAAATTGTCCTGGTGTAGATTCCTTTGTCCATGCCCATTCAGGTAAATTTGGAACAGAACTTGGGCCTTCATCCCCCCCTAAGTTCATGCTTCCATCCAATGAAATAGAGTCATCATCATTATAATTTACTCCAAATTCTTCAGATGGCTCATCAGCTGTAGGAGGCATTAAATTGACAGCAACTTTATCCCTTTTTAGAGATTCTGAAGTATGCACCAAATTTAATATCTTTTCTGCCTCCTCATTGCCCTGAACAGCTAACAATTGATAGGCTGACACAGGATGAGTAAAAGTGTCAGCATCCAAGATTTCTCTCTTTTTGTATCTCAGTTCTCTCTTTTTATTTGCTACATTCTTGGTTTATATATTACCAAGATTACAAAGTCAAAAAGACTAAATAAATATAAAAACTATCAGTCTTAAGCTTTGCTACTTTTCATCCTCTATTACCCAGTTAATGGGCTTCCACAGTAGATTTGTATACATCTCGACGGCTGTGCTCAGTATTCACTGTTCAACTGCTGTTTGAATTCTTTATATGATCATCCGTTGGACATTATGAATATCCGTTGGATATATGATCATCCGTCGACTTTCTGAACATCCGTTGATGGCTTCATTGATCATCCGTCGACTGCTATATTAGGCATCCGTTGATAGTCATTTGATCATCCGTCGATGGCTTTGTTAATCATCCGTCGGTAGCTATTTTGGCACTTGACTTCATTTCACTTATGCAGAATTACAAGACATCATTTATATACAATTAATCAACCTATTCTGCATATCTAGTTAAATTCAACATGACTTATAGGCTACTACAGAATCTATACAAAGATGTATACAGAACTGTGCTACAGGCTTATTATTACATAAGCTACTCACTCGATGGAGAATTAGTTAACATCCGTCGGGACTATAATGAGTTATTCGTCGGGACTATAATTCTTATCCGTCGAGTGCTACATCATTTCACTAAGTAAAATCTACTTAGATGTTTTGCTTATGAAATCATCAAGTACACAACATATGCACAACAATCTCCCCCAATTTATGTCTACAGGAATTGTAGCCATAAATTAAGAGATACTGGATGATAACAAAACATCCTAAACATACAGCTTTAAAGATAAGCAGATAATACTAAAAAGTGCTTCAATTAATCAAAATATACAAGGTTTGGCTCACAGTCATTTCAAGATGCTCCTCTAGCCTGAGCAGATTTTTCTAGTTTCTTGAAGGTCTAGATCTTCTTCCAAGCTTCCTGTTATTTTCATCAATTTGATTTTGGAGCTGCCAATGGAATTCCAGTTCATCAGATTCTGAGAGATCTAACTTTTCTTGCATTTCCAAGAGAGTCTCATTGCTAGAGATACTCAATTGGTCTTCTAACCTGAAAAATCTTCTCACACCTTTGTCATCTTTGAACTCCATCAGCCAGTAGGGCCTTAGATGCACTCTTCTCCCTATGTATGGGATGATTAGAGTCTTTGGAAGTGCATCTTTAGCTCTAATACTCCTTAGTTCTTCAATCTTCTTCAATACTAGTCTTCTTGCACTTACATTGAAGGTACAAACACTTTGCTGATTTGAACTTAAAGTTTCTCCCCCTCACTTGGTTCTCTCTCCCCCTTTTTAATATCATCAAGTTGAGGGGTTAGGCCTTGTGCTTTAGCCAGTTGCATGAGAAAATTTGTCTGAGTCTGTTGATTTTGAAGAAGGGTAGCCACTGAATTCTCAATAATTTGAACTCTATCTTCTAGCTTGGCCAGCTTCTTTTTAGAATATGATTCTCTCCTCAGTCTTAGTAATAGATCCTGCATGGTACCATATGGCATGACTGAATCCAGCTTCTCAGAATTGTAGGTCTTCAAGTCAGCTATATCCTTTTTGAGTTCATCCACACTCAAATTCTATCTTAATTGCTGGATCTTCATGAGATGTAGAGAATCTAGGTGAGCTTGAAGAATAGCCTTGGTACCGGCATCTGAAGTTTCCTGAAGGGCCTTTTGAATAGCCATGACCTGTTTAACCAAAGATACACCAAATTGTCCTGGTATAGATTCCTTTGTCCATGCCCATTCAGGTAAATTTGGAACAAAAATTGGGCACTCATCTACCCCTAAGTTCATGCTTCCATCTAAATAAATAGTCATCATCATTAGAATTTACTCCAAATTCTTCAGATGGCTCATCAGCTGTAGTAGGCATTAAATTGACAGCAACTTTATCCCTTTTTGGAGATTCTGAAGTATGCACCAAATTTAATATCTTTTCTGCCTCCTCATTGCCCTGAGCAGCCAACAATTGATAGGCTGACACCTGATGAGTAAAAGTGTCAGCATCCAAAGAAATGTTATCAATTACAGCCTTGTAATGTTGCTGAAATTGTCTTTCCTTTTCAGCATCATCCACAATCATTCACTCATGAACAATGGTTGTATCCACCCTTATTACTTATGTACCTGCTTTTCTCTCAAAATCTCTCTTTTGTTGCATCAGGGTCTCACCCTGGCTCCCCACCCTCACCTTCACCTACTAAGGTGGGACTCCTCTCACTCACTTTTGTCAATCCTGAATAAATGGATTGCTGATTTTCACTCTTTTCCTCTCCTTTTGCCTGGGAGCAACCCAGCCTCTCACTCAATACACTCTCCTCTCTCAGTCCTAAGAGTGACTGTACAACCACTAAATCTTCTGCACTTGAAATAATTGATGTTTGAAGTTGTGCAGAGATACTCGACGGATAAGTGATATCCGTCGAGTGAGTGGTAATGCTATCCGACGGATAACTGCTGTTAGGCTTATCCGTCGGGATACAATCACTACTCGACGGATGAGCAATATCCATCGAGAGAGTAGAAATGAATGAGGTGGGAAGAGAAACTATTGTTGACTCTGTGTTGATTGAAGATATTTAGGGCACAGATGTCACAATAGTATCTGAAAGAATTGGCAAGTGAGCCAACAAATCATCTAAAAGATGATGCTCACTTGCACTAGATTTTGGCTTCCCCAACAGAGTTAAAGAAGGGGAATCAGGAATTGAAGTGTTTATCATATCCACTTCCAGAGAGTTTGTTGGTGAGTATGGTGTTTCAGATGCTTCTATTATTAGAAATTTTGGCTGTGACTCCACATTTATTGGAGCCACATCAAACTGAATTTGAGAGAGTGCAGTGACTGTGTCTTTAGCACCAATTTGCACTGTGTGTGTGCCCTGTGCATCCCCAAAGGTGTTAGATTTCTTTTTTCTTGTATAAGTTTGGGGTGAGCTTGTGTCCCTAACCCTTTTGGCCTGTGCTCTTGGCTGAGAGCTTTGTTCAATAACTGCATCATTTTGGGAGGATGCAGCTAGAAATGAGCTTTTATCCTTTTTAAGCACTACAGTTTGTTGGGAAACTGCAGTGTGGCTAGGCTGGGATTCACTCAACTCTCCATACTTATTCTTGGGGTTTCTTTGATGTTCACCCCTTCCCTCACCTGACTTTCCCTCCTTCACACTCCCCTCTTTTGATTTTGTGGATTTTTCAACTAGCATCTTTTGTGAGATGCCAGAGGGGGTTTTCTTTGATTTAGATTTGGAAATTGTAGAGGGTTTGGAGGCTTTGGTAGGCAACTATTTGGTCATTGGCACAGTTGCCATAGCTACTCCTGAAGTCAAAGAAATAGTGGAGGTTGGAATAGTTGTAGGGATGGATGAACTTACCTCACTTACCTGAGGTGACTGCATTAAGGGAAAATAGAACATTGGCACATCCCTGTGATGGTTGGCTCTGTTCAAATCTGGAATGAGTCTTCTCTCTTGAACCCAACAAGCCAGTTTGTTGTTTGGGTTCTAAAGCACAATTTCTTGACATAGGTGGTTAGCCAATAACATGAAAAATATAGCATAATACACATTCTTACCTCTTTTAGCTAACTCACCTAGTTTAAAACCTAACTCAAACAAGACAAGGTCACAAAAATTATAAAATTTATCTGTAACTAGAATGTATAGCATGTTAAGCATGGAAATATTCACTGAATCAAAATTACTGACTTTTCCAGAGAAAACTTTAGTAACCACATCACACAAGAAACTCCACTCCTTCCTAAGACCCAATCTCCTAATATCACTTAGTTTAGTAGTAGGAAGTGTATAATGCATGGAATTAAGCATATTGATAATATCAGTGTCATTGTGTGGTGAAGTCACATTATTATCAGGAATTTTGAAACATGCTTTTATCACATCACTATTGATACAAAACTCATTACGTTTGATGGTTAGAGTGATGGTTTTGTCAGCAGAGTTGTAGATAGCAGTGGTCCACATCTCTTCAACAACTTCACAGAAGATTGTGGGTGACTCCAGCATGGCGTAATTTAGCTTGCAATTCTTCACAAAGTCCTCTGATTGCTGAATACCCTTATTGACCAAAGCAGTGAAGTTGTTCTTCTCATAAATGAACCCAGTTTGAGACATAATCTTTACTACAGGTGCCATTGTTAGAGAATGAAAGCTTGAAGAGAAAGAGAATATTTACTTGAGAGAGAATGAAATAAAAGCAGTTGAATTTGAGAATGATAAAAGAAAACAATTGGAATGAAATAAGCTTTTATACTATCTCAAAAATAACTGATAAAAATAATAAAGAAAAGTAAATTAACCAATAGAAATTTCCTAAAATAGTTGTTTAAAAGTAAAATGTAAAAATTCCACCCATTATCCGTCGTGTAATGTTTACAAACTGTAAGTATACTCGATGGATAATGTTCAGGGAAATAACGGCTGAGATTTAGATAATTCGACGGATGAGGGTAAACTGATATCCGTCGAGACATAAAGTATTCCTAAAAAATAATTGACTTTTATTAGCAAGTAGTATATCGACGGATGACTAAACTCGATGGATAAGGGTCATCCGTCGAGATGCAAATTTTGACTTAGCCAAAATTTCATCTAAGACTTAAAAATCAACTAAATTTATGGCTACATTACAACTTGCAAAATAACTCAGATAAATTTAAGAGTAATTAAGCATACATAACTCACTTACCAACCCTGAAAAGGTGGATTCATCCAGTAGTTTGGTAAAGATATCTGCAAGTTGCTTTTCACTAGGAACAAAATGTAATTCCACAGTACCATTCATCACATGTTCCCTTATGAAATGTTACTTGATGTCTATGTGCTTTGTCCTTGAATGTTGCACTGGATTTTCAGTGATGGCAATTGCACTTGTGTTATCACAGAAAATAGGAATCCTCTCAACTTGCAAACCATAGTCTAGCAATTGATTTTTCATCCATAAAATCTGTGCACAGCAACTTCCAGCAGAAATATATTCAGCTTCAACTGTAGAAGTAGAAACTGAATTTTGCTTTTTACTGAACCAGGACACAAGCTTGTTTCCTAGAAATTGACAGGTTCCTGCTGTGCACTTTCTATCAATTCTAAAACCTGCATAATCTGCATCTAAATAACCAGTTAGATCAAAGCCAGAATCTCTAGGGTACCAAATGCCAAGTTTTGGTGTTCCCTTGAGATATTTGAAAATTCTTTTAATTGCTATCAAGTGAGATTCTCTAGGATCAGCCTGAAATCTAACACATAAACATGTAGCAAACATTATATCTGGCCTACTAGCTGTTAAGTACAGAAGTGAGCCAACCATGCCTCTATAACTTGAAATATCCACAGACTTTTCAGTAGTGTTTAGTTCAAGCTTAGTTGCAGTGGCCATGGGAGCTTTTGCAGATGTGCAATCCATTAGATCAAACTTCTTTAAAAGATCAAAAATATATTTAGTTTGACTAATGAATATTCCATCACTAACTTGCTTAACTTGCAAACCAAGAAAGTAAGTTTGTTCTCCCATCATACTCATTTCATACTTACTTTGCATCAATTTGGCAAAACTTTTTGCAAAGTTTCTCATCTGTAGAGCCAAAAATAATATCATCTACATATATTTGAACAAGTGTACTAGAGCCATTAATATTTCTGAAAAATAAGTTTTATCTATAGGACCTCTTGTGAAATGATTTTCCAAAAGAAACTTTGATAAAGTGTCATACCAGGCTCTAGGTGCTTGCTTCAGTCCATAAAGTTCTTTCAGTAGATAATAGACATATTCTGGAAAATTTGGATCTTCAAAACCAGGAGGTTGACTAACATACACTTCTTCCTCCAAATCTCCATTTAGAAAGGCACTTTTGACATCCATTTGATAGACCTTGAAATTGGCATGGGCTGCATAGGCTAAGAAGATTCTGATGGCTTCAAGTCTTGCAACAGGAGCAAAAGTTTCATCAAAATATATTCCTTCTTGCTGACAATAACCCTTAGCGACCAATCTAGCTTTATTCCTGATTACTATGCCATTTTCATCCATCTTGTTTCTGAGTACCCACTTGGTGTCTATTGGATTCTTTCCTTTAGGCTTGGGTACCTGCTTCCATACCTTATTCCTTTCAAATTGGTTTAGCTCCTCCTGCATAGCTAAGATCCAATCAGGATCCAACAAAGTTTCTTCTACCTTCTTTGGTTCTTCCTTTGATAGAAGGCTGTTGTATAGACATTCTTCTTGAGTTGCTCTTCTTGTTTGAACTCTAGAAGAAACATCACCAATGATAAGCTCAAAGGGGAGATCTTTTGTCCATTTCCTTTGCTGAGGTAGATTAGCTCTAGATGAAGAGACCTCGTGATTGTCTTGATGTGTGATTGAGTTTTGATTGCTAGAAACTCCCCTTGAGTTTGTGGATCTTTGATTTGAGATAGGAGAATTTTCTGTAGGTGATCTGTCTTGACCTCCTGCTCCTTTTGATAACCCGACGGATAGTGAATTTTGAGTACCGACGGATGAGGCAGGTTGTCTTCCGACGGATAACACAGATTGCCGACGGATGAAGTATTATGCAACTCAACGGATGTTGAGTTTTGTGCTTCATTGGTAGTAGATTTGTCTGCATTATCCTTAGACACTGTTTCTTGATCACTCTCATCATCACTGTCATCACTAACCGTCTCAACATTGTCGAATTTGAGGCTCTCATGGTAATCTCCATCTTCCAGTCCTTCAATCTTTTTATCATCAAACACAACATGTATAGATTCCACAACAATGTTGGTTCTTAGATTGTAGACTCTATATGCTTTACCAACAACATATCCAACAAAAATTCCTTCATCTGCTTTAGCATCAAACTTCCAATTTTGATCAGTTTGATTTCTCAGGATATAGCATTTGCAGCCAAAGACATGAAAAAAGTTTAGAGTTGGCTTCTTGTTCTTGAACAATTGATAGGGAGTCATGCATCTTGCTTGATTAATCAGAGAAATATTCTGAGTGTAGCATGCAGTATTTACAGCTTCAGCCCAGAAATATGTTGGTAGTTTAGATTCTTCAAGCATTGTCCTTGCAGCTTCAATAAGTGATCTGTTCTTCCTTTCCACTACTCCATTCTGTTGTGGAGTCCTTGCTGCTGAAAACTCATGTAGTATCCCATTTTCTTCACAAAATGCTACCATGACAGAATTCTTAAACTCAGTTCCATTGTCACTCCTGATTCTTCTAACTTTGAAATCAGGATGATTGTTGTCTTGCCTTATGTGATTGATGATGATTTCACTAGCCTCATCTTTAGACTTTAGAAAATATGTCCAGGAGAACTTTGAGAAATCATCTACAATTACTCGGCAAAATATTTTCCTAGAGATAGACAATACATTGACTGGTCCAAACAAATCCATGTGAAGCAGTTGTAAAGGCTCTTCAATTGCTGAATCAATTTTCTTCTTGAATGATGCTTTGATCTGCTTCCCTTTTTGGTAGGAATCACACAGTCCATCCTTTGAAAACTCCACTACAGGAATACCTCTTACTAATTCTTTCTTTACCAACTCATTCATGATCTTGAAGTTTAAATGAGATAGCTTATTGTGCCATATCCAACTTTCATCCTGACTTGCTTTACTGAGAGGACAAGTTACAGATTCTGCTTTAGTTGAGTTGAAATCGGCTAGGTACACATTTCCTCTTCTCACACCAGTGAGAACCACTTTGTTGCTTTGATTATTAGTCACAACACAGGCTTCTTTGTTGAAAGATACTGAATTGCCTTTGTGACAAAGCTGGCTGATACTCAACAGATTGTGTTTGAGACCATCCACTAAGGCAACCACCTCAATGATGACATTGTCTTTTAAAATCAAGCCATATCCCACATTATAACCCTTGCTGTCATCTCCAAAAGTAATACTTGGGCCAGCTCTCTCCTTAAACTCTGTGAGCAGGGTAGAATCACCAGTCATGTGTCTTGAACAACCACTGTCCAAGTACCAAAGATTCCTTTTGTTTCCCTACACACATCAGAATCAAATCAAGTTGATTTTGGTACCCAAGTTTCCTTGGGTCCTGCCTTGTTAGCTTTCTTCTTCTGTTTCTTAGGTCTTAACTCATTTGACTTAGGAATTTCAGATTCTTCCTTAGTCATTTGGGTTTGGCCTTTGAAACCATTTAATGCAACCGAATTATCATGCATATTATGGCTAACAGGAAATGGCATTTTTGGTGTAAACATGTTATTCCAGTAAGGCATGCTAAATGGCATTTGAGGCATACTGTATGCAACATAATATGGATTATGTGCAAATGGCATATTAGCAAACTATGCATTCATGTTCTGTGTAGGCATAGCATTAACAGGCATGGGAGGCATTGCATTCATGTTATGAAATTGAGACTGAACAGACATGGGAGTAGGCATGGCAGATTTGCAATTAACAGACAAATGATTTACACTACCACACTTGACACAGATTTTTCTAGGAGCATATTTATCAGGTGTGTAGTTATTGTGTTTGTTTATCCCTACTTTACCATTCTTGTTGTTTTTCCTTTTAGTATCTATTTTTATCTCAATTTTCTCAAGTCTGTCACTTAGCTGTTTGACAGTCATGTGACCAATATTACCCCTTTTTCCTTTTTTAACTTGACTTGACTCTCCTGAAACAAAGTTCTTGGAAACAGAACCATACTTCTCATTTAGCTTGATTAGTTTGGCTTTGCTAATTGGCTTGCTCACAGCAGACGGATGAGGATTTTCATCTTTCGACGGATAACACTTTTTGTTATCCGACGGATAGTCCTCATCATCCGTCGAGTCTACATCTGTTAGCAAACCATCTACTAAATTAGGTTCTAGTTTCTCTTTATTCTTTTTCCAGGCTTCATCACAAAAACACTCAATTCCTTGAACTTTGGTGATTTGAGCATGGACATCCCTGGATGTTTTCCATGCTTTAATCACCTCTTGTTCAAGCTCGAGCTGCTTCTTTAAAATCTCATCCTTTTTCAAGGACTCAGTTAATTCCTCCTTGGCAATCTTACACTCAATCCTTAGTTTCCCAAAATCAAAAAACTGAGACTCAAGCACATTATTCCTCTCACTTAAAAACAAGTTGTTTTCTTTGATTTTAGCATTTTCTTTAGTAAGAGACTTAAGTGTAACACGAAAATGATATAATTCTGTAGACATGTCATTTATGGATCATTACACTCAGCTTTAGATAAATGTGCAAGGTTTGTAGTAATTACCTGATTGCTTGAGGAACTTGTCTCTGTTTCATCAAACTTGGCCATTAGGGCTAGATTGACATAGCTGACATCTTCATCTTCATCCAAACCATCTAGTGCCCAGTCATTCTCTTGTGTAATAAAAGCCCTTTCCTTTTGTTTGAGTAGATCAAAGTATTTTTTCTTATAATCCACAGACTCAAACCTTTTCTTACTGGAATCTGACTTTCTACACTCATTTGCAAAATGCCCTGCCAAGCCACATTTGAAACATTTGAATTTTGACTTATCCACCATGTTTCTATTTGGCTTGGCTGCTCCAAAGTTCTTCTAAAAACTTGAGCTTGGAAAATCTCCTAGAAAGAAATGCTAGATGCTCATCAATGTCCTCCATGACATCTTGACTCAATGAATCTTCACTTTCTACTGCAATCCCCTTGCCCTTGCTTTCACAGACCTTAGATTTTGATTCAACAGCTTCCATCTTCACTTCCTTCTCCTTATCCAAATCAGCAACTAGTGCAATGGATCCTTCTTTCTTCTTTCCTCTCTCCATCATTTCATACTGCTCTATCTCAAGCTCATAGGTCTTCAGGATGCCATACAGTCTCTCCAAAGTAAACACTTTATAATCTTGTGAGTTTCTTAATGAGACTGACATTGGTTTCCATTCCTTTGGAAGAGATCTAAGGAATTTCAGATTAGAGTCTTTAGTCTGATAGACTCTTCCATGCAACTTGAGAGCATTTAGTAGTTTTTGAAATCTACTAAAAATGTCAGTGAGTGACTCACTTTCCTCATTGTGAAAATGCTCATATTGCTAAATCAGGAGCTGCATTTTATTTTCTCTAACTTGCTCAGTGCCATCACAGATTATCTGTATAGTATCCCAGACTTCCTTGGCAGTTTTGCAGTTAATAATGTTGTTAAACATGTCTGCATCAACTCCATTGAACAAAATGTTCATGGCCTTTTTATCCTTCCTGACTTGTTCAATGTCAGGATCAGACCATTCGTGCCTTGGCTTGGGAACTGATGGCTCTTTTCCTGTTACAGCTCTCATTGGAACATGAGGACCTCTTTCTATGCAGTCCACATAGGCCTCATCTTGAGAAAGCATATGAAGATGCATCTTTACCTTCCAATGATGGTAATTATCTTTATCTAGAAAAGGAATCTTGACTCCAACGTCTTTCTTGTTCATTTTGCTGAATTGTTTTGATCTTTAACTCTTTGTAGATTAAGAGCTTGCTCTGATACCAATTGTTAGTCCCTTAACAATACAACAAGAATTACAGAAGGGGTGTTGAATGGAATTCTTGAACCTTTTTCTTGAAATAAAAATGTTCAACTCGAATATAGATATAAGTGTTTTGATTAGCACAATGTGGAATAGAAACTTAATTAAATCAAAACATAAGTAATTAAAAACAAGAGTCTTTAAAAACTTTCTGGTGGATTTAAACAATTTCACCAGAGATATATATTATATGTCGAGAGGACTCTGTGTGCAAGAATGCTCACAGCTGCTTACAAATCGAACTACTGAGAATACAGGGAAATGCTAAGGATTTTGCTTACTAAGATTTCTCTCTTTTTGTATCTCAGTTCTCTCTTTTTATTTGCTACATTCTTGGTTTATATATTACCAAGATTACAAAGTCAAAAAGACTAAATAAATATAAAAACTATCAGTCTTAAGCTTTGCTACTTTTCATCCTCTATTACCCAGTTAATGGGCTTCCATAATAGATTTGTATACATCTCGACGGCTGTGCTCAGTATTCACTATTCAACTGCTGTTTGAATTCTTTATATGATCATCCGTTGGACTTTATGAATATCCGTTGGATATATGATCATCCATCAACTTTTGGAACATCCGTTGATGGCTTCATTGATCATCCTTCGACTGCTATATTAGGCATCCGTTGATAGTCATTTGATCATCCGTCGATGGATTTGTTAATCATCCGCCGGTAGCTATTTTGGCACTTGACTTCATTTCACTTATGCAGAATTACAAGACATCATTTATATACAATTAATCAACCTATTCTACATATCTAGTTAAAGTCAACATGACTTACAGGCTACTACAGAATCCATACAAAGATATATACAGAACTGTGCTACAGACTTATTATTACATAAGCTACTCACTCGGTGGATAATTAGTTAACATCCGTCGGGACTATAATGAGTTATCTGTCGGGACTATAATTCTTATCCGTCGAGTGCTACATTATTTCACTAAGTAAAATCTACTTAGATGTTTTGTTTATGAAATTATCAAGTACACAACATATGCACAACACCTCTGTAACTTGAAATATCCACAGACTTTTTAGTAGTGTTTAATTCAAGCTTAGTTGCAGTGGCCATGGGAGTTTTTGCACATATGCAATCCATTAGATCAAACTTCTTTAAAACATCAAAAATATATTTAGTTTGACTAATGAATATTCCATCACTAACTTGCTTAACTTAAAAACCAAGAAAGTAAGTTAGTTCTCCAATCATACTCATTTCATACTTACTTTGCATCAATTTGGCAAACTTTTTGCAAAGTTTCTCATCTGTAGAGCCAAAAATAATATCATCTACATAGATTTGAACAAGTATACTAGAGCCATTAACATTTATGAAAAATAAAGTTTTATCTATAGTACCTCTTGTAAAATGATTTTCCAAAAGGAACTTTGATAAGGTGTCATACCAGGCTCTAGGTGCTTGCTTCAGTCCATAAAGGGCTTTCAGAAGATAATAGACATATTCTGAAAAATTTGGATCTTCCAAACTAGGAGGTTGACTAACATACACTTCTTCCTCCAAATCTCCATTTAGAAAGGCACTTTTGACATCCATTTGATAGACCTTGAAATTGGCATGGGCTTCATAGGCTAAGAAGATTCTGATGGCTTCAAGTCTTGCAACAGGAGCAAAAGTTTCATCAAAATATATTCCTTCTTGCTGACAATAACCCTTAGCAACCAATCTAGCTCTATTCCTGATTACTATGCCATTTTCATCCATCTTGTTTCTGAATACCCTTTTGGTGTCTATTGGATTCTTTCCTTTAGGCTTGGGTACCAGCTTCCATACATTATTCCTTTCAAATTGGTTTAGCTCCTCCTGCATAGCTAAAATCCAATCAGGATCCAACAAAGCTTCTTCTACCTTCTTTGGTTCTTCCTTTGACAGAAAGCTGCTGTATAGACATTATTCCTGAGTTGCTCTTCTTGTTTGAACTCTAGAAGAAACATCATCAATGATAAGCTCAAAGGGGTGATCTTTTGTCCATTTCCTTTGTTGAGGTAGATTAGCTCTAGATGAAGAGAACTCATGGTTGTCTTGATGTGTGATTGAGTTTTGATTGCTAGAAACTCACCCTGAGTTTGTGGATCTTTGATTTGAGAAAGGGGTACTTTCTATAGGTGATCTATCTTGACTTCCTGCTCCTCTTGATAACCCGACGGATGGTGAATTTTGAGTACCGATGGATGAGGCAGGTTGTCTTCCGACGGATAACACAGATTGCCTTCCGACGGATGAAGCATTATGCAACTCGACGGATGTTGAGTTTTGTGCTTCATTGGTGGTAGATTTGTCTGCATTATCCTTAGACACTGTTTCTTGATCACTCTCATCATCACTGTCATCACTAACCATCTCCATATTGTCGAATTTGAGGCTCCCATGGTAATCTCCATCTATCAAAACCAATATATGTCTCTTTTCATTTAAAAAACAATATATAGATTCCACAACAATGTTGGTTCTTAGATTGTAGACTCTATATGCTTTACCAACAGCATATCCAACAAAAATTCCTGCATCTGCTTTAGCATCAAACTTCCCATTTTGATCAGTTTGATTTCTCAGGATATAGCATTTGCAGCCAAAGACATGAAGAGAGTTTAGAGTTGGCTTCTTGTTCTTGAACAATTGATAGGGAGTCATGCATCTTGCTTGATTAATCAGAGAAATGTTCTGAGTGTAGCATGCAGTATTTACAGCTTCAGCCCAGAATTATGTTGGTAGTTTAGATTCTTCAAGCATTGTCCTTTCAGCTTCAATAAGTGATATGTTCTTCCTTTCCACTACTCCATTCTGTTGTGGAGACCTTGCTGCTGAAAACTCATGCAGAATCCCGTTTTCTTCACAAAATGCTCTCATGACAGAATTCTTGAACTCAGTTCCATTGTTAATCCTGATTCTTTTAACTTTGAAATCAGGATGATTGTTGACTTGCCTTATGTGATTGATGATGAATTCACTAGCCTCATCTTTAGACTTTAGAAAATGTGTCCATGAGAACTTTGAGAAATCATCTACAATTACTAGGCAAAATCTTTTCCTTGAGATTGACAATACATTCACTGGTCCAAATAAATCCATGTGAAGCAGTTGCAAAGGCTCTTCAATTGCTGAATCAAGTTTCTTCCTGAATGATGCTTTAATCCGCTTCCCTTTTTGGAAGACATCACACAGTCCATCCTTTGTAAACTCCACTAGAGGAATGCCTCTTACTAGTTGTTTCTTTACCAGCTCATTCATGGTCTTGAAGTTTAAATGGGATAGCTTCTTGTGTCATAGCCAACTTTCATCCTGGCTTGCTTTGCTGAGAAGGCAAGTTACAGATTCTGCTTTGGATGAGTTGAAATCAGCTAGATACACATTTCCTCTTCTCACACCAGTGAGAACCACTTTGTTGCTTTGATTATTAGTCACAACACAGGCTTCTTTATTGAAGGTTACTGAATTGCCTTTGTCACAAAGCTGGCTGATACTCAACAGATTGTGTTTGAGACTGTAACACCCCCAGATCCGGGGTCGGGGATCCGGGTCGTCACGGTCTTTCTTTCCACAATATCACTTCACTTAATTAATAATAATAACCTTATGCTGTGACCCCACACTAACACACACCACAACCCGTTATAGTCTCAGAGATGAAATTTAAATAAGTACAAGTCTTTGAATCCACAATTTAAAAGTTATTACAACCCAAAATGATTACTTGATAAATTTACAGTTAATTGCCATTATCTGCCATAAGTTATAATTATACATAATTTGATTCTCAAAAATAGAATGCCTGATCTACCAATAGATCTACCTCTGCAGCTATAGCAGCCACAACATCATCGGGAAGACGCGGGACGCTTCCCACGCGCTTGCGCTGGGTCTGCTGGAGTCTGGCCATCTTTCCTAACTGTTGTTGTGTGATGAAGAAATAAAGCAAGAGTGAGCCTTACAGCTCGCAAGATAATATATAGTGATAACAATAATATAAGTATCTAAATGGATACTTACTAGAATCTTTTATCATGAGTAAGATAATTACTTACTAGATATAAGTAAAAACAAGGGATGAAGTTACCAAATACTTCACTATACTTATATCATTTATAAAGCTACTTGAACTACCACTGTTCAAAGTATAATGAGCTTTCAACAGTTCATCACATAAATGAGACTACAAGACAAGATTTGAATAGATTAAATCTTTAAAATATCATCAAAATAAAATGAAGTTACGAGATACTTCATTTGATGCAAACATCATTTTGAAAACTTGACCCTGCCAACACTCAACAATCGCCCAACCGTAGCCTTTCTATCGAAATGCTCTGGGTAGTGTTGCAGAAATATCCAATTGGATGATGAACTCATTACGGGAGTTTGCCGCGCCAGGAAAGACCACTTACGATGATCAGTCGTAGTAGTGCAACCCCACCATTTTCTACATGTAGAGGAGAACCTGTCGGATTTACTTGTCAACCGAACACTGAACTCCTAAGGAATGGACCGCCTTAGCGGAACTTCCAGGCCATTTGGGCCAATATAATAAGGCTGGGCCGGCGCCACTCGACCACTTACGCCACTCCTAGTTCAGATGAAATCCATGACTCTGAAACGTAAAGCTCGTTCCCCCTTTCCCCAAGTAGAAACTTGTTGATACGGCTCCACCAAGAAGTCGTATCTAGTTGGAAAGGAGAACTCACCGATATTTCCCAGGCGATGCCTGTTAATGGATTAACTTGTTCCAAGAATTTTACTTCCCGAGTGTTGGGTAAGTAATCGATTCATTTAACAAAACAGCAACCTTGTTGCGAATATAAAACACACCATAGAGCCGGATCCCTCAGGTTTTGAGCGAGTATTTAAATCCCCTTCGAAAGGAGGATCTTAAATATAAAAATGAGTTTTGGGATCCGCTCTAACTTTTAAAAATCATTTTGAAGACTCGCAAAACATTTTTAAGAATGTTTGGAGTGATGCTAATTTAACAAAATAAATCAGTCCCAATATATTAGAAAATATCTGAATATTATTATTTAAATAATATTTTCATAAAGAATAATCTTTATAAAAATAATTGAAGTAGAAGTTTTGAAACTTATACTTGAAATGAATATTAAATAACCAAAGATATACTTATACGAAAGTACTATCTTTATTTGAATAATCAAAGATAAGTTTGATTATCGACACCTTATTCTTTAATAAAATAAAGAATATATCTCAGCAAATAATCGGAGTCATAGATCCTCAAATGAATATTCAAATAATATTCATTAAATAATATAAACTGAGTCATAAGCCCTCGAACGAATATTCAAATAATATTCAATAAATAATATAAAGGAGTCATAAGCACTCGAATGAATATTCAAATAATATTCAAATAATAAAATAAAAGGAGTCATAAGTCCTCGAATGAATATTCAAAATAATATTCATTTAATAAAATAAAGAAGTCATAAGCCCTCGAATGAATATTCAAAATAATATTCATTTAATAAAATAAAGAAGTCATAAGCCCTCGAATGAATATTCAAATTAATATTCATTTAATAAAATAAAGAAGTCATAAGTCCTCGAATGAATATTCGTAATAATATTCATTAAATAAAATAAAGTTATCGAATAAACCTTAATCGATTAATAGTTTTAAAAACTATATCAATATATATATATATATAAATATATATTATACTCGGGAGTCTCGCCTCCCGGTTTTAGAAAAAGTTCACATTTTGATCCCCTATACTAAGGGTATACGCAAATACCGCTTATCTCTAGCATAGGTATTATGCAACGAATAAGCATTTGAACCAACAGATATATAAATCAAGAATACGAAACAGGCATGCATATATACCATATCACATGCTACAATATATCGCAAGAATTTGCTAATAACAAATATGCATTTATCACAAGATCATGCATATACACATATACATCACAACAACAGTATAACGGGTAGAAAACTTGCCTGAGCGACTGGGGGTTACGAATGGCTCGGGACGAGTCTGGTAACCTATAAACAGCAAGTAAGTTGGAATTAAACCAAAGTCACTTGTACATCTATACTCTAACCAACTTAGACTCTAACGCTTGTTTTGCGCTTATTGATTCTCTTAAGTCACTCGAGTACCCTCGGCTCCACCATTTTTAATAAATTAACCATTACGAGTTTTAAAGCGATTCCTTCGCGAGTGTCTTACCAACTACCTAACACTCTTACCATAATTGTTTCATATATTAATTAACCCTTTTTGGTCTTTAACCTATGTTTCAAAGTAAGGCGAGGGGAAATGATTCGTTCGCGAAATGCCGTTACTTGAAACGGTCGTTTCTCCTAAACCGTGCATCGGAATCGAACGAACTACATATCAAAACGAAGCTCGTAACATGAGCTATCTAAACATGGCAGTGGTCATAATCTATCAGGGGGTTCTCGGGTCCTAATGCTATGCACAAAAACAGTCCAAAGAAAATCGGACGTTACGACGGCTATGTTTACGCGATTTCCCAATTTTTAACCATTCAAAACCAACCACAAACCAACCTCAAATCCAACATACAACCAACATCCATCCTTATCACATCATAACAACCCCAACCAATTCAATTTAATCATTCATACTTATGCCTAAGCTTAACTTTAATCATACTTAAGTTCTTTTAATCAAAACCACAACATTTACCATTCCATTTCACTACCATTCCAAATCCCAAACTCTAAATCACCACAACAAGCTACAATATCATCCTACTAATTAAAATCATCTTATAATACATAGGGATATAGGGTTTGGAGATGGTATACCTTCCTTGAAGTGGTGGGAGGAGCTAGGAAGCCTTAAGAAGCTTTGAGAAGTCTTAGGAAAGCTTGGATCTTCAAGAAAAACAAGAAAACTTCAAGTTAAAAAACTTGAAAACACTATTCATAGTCTTCTTCTTTGATTAAATGAAGAAGATTGAGAAGGAATTGATGGCTTAAACTCATGGTATAGCCCTAACTAAGCATGAAGATGATTAGGGAATTTACTCACCAATTTAGGAAGCTTGGATCTTGAATTTTTGAAAATTCTTGCCTAATGAATAGTAAAAAGCCGAGAGCTTCAAGAACAAAGCCTTGGTTGCTTTTTGATTTTTGATGAAAATGATTTTTGCTTGGCTTGGTTGCTTGGTTTTTGTGCTTGCTTTAGTCAATTACCTTCTTGCCCTTGAATTTGTGTGGTTACAAAGCCACCACACCTCCTTCCTTCCCATGTCATGCTTATGTCATCCTCATGATGTCATCCTCCCTTCCTTGTCCTCTTTCTATTGGTTGGATGACATCATTCCCACTAATCCCTTTGATTAACTTCCTAATCGTTTGCCTAATGACCGCTGATCTGTTATACGGTTCGCTTAACTTTCGTTCTCGTTTATCGTTTGAAGGATCATACCCGGGATCTTATTACTTAGGTTCCCTTAACCTTTCTCAATACATTATATTCCTTTTTATGATCCTCTATTATAATCCTTTAATTTAAATCCTTTTTATCCTGTTACCTTATACTCAATTCTCTCCGTATCTTGTGGATTTCCGGGAAAAACCAAAGTGTTCGGAATCGGATTCTGACGATCTTTACATACACTTATATACTTCATAGAGTACTAATAATATCCCAGAATATCCATAACAGAACCCCTACATAGTGTGGCGTGAAAAGTTTTCTCATTCAGCTAAAACACTATTCACAAGGGTTACAAAAAGTTGAAAATTTTGGGGTTATTACAGTCTCCCCTCCTTAAAAGGATTCCGTCCCGGAATCAAACAGAAAACAAATGGGGGTACTTTTCTAGCATTATGCTCTCTAGTTCCCAAGTTGATTCTTCCACATTATGATTCTGCCATAGTACTCTGACTAGCTTGATCACTTTGTTCCGAAGCACCTGCTCCTTCTTATCCATAATCCTTACTGGCTTCTCCACGTAAGTTAGATCTGGCTGCATATCCACCTGCTCGTACTCCACTATGTGCCTGGCATCCCGATGATACCTCCTTAGCATTGACACATGGAACACATTATGAACTTGTTGCAAATTAGGGGGTAGGGCTAGCTCGTAAGCTAACTTTCCAATCCGTCTTAATATCTCCAAGGGTCCAACAAATTGTAGACTTAGCTTTCCTTTCTTTCCGAACCTCATCAATCCTTTCCAAGGGATACCTATAACATTACTAGGTCCCCTATTTCATACTCTTTATCCTTTCGTGTCAAATCAACATACTTATCATGTCCATCTTGGGCTACTACCAGCCGTCCTCTGATTAGATCTATCATATCCATGGTCCTTTGGACTACTGCGGGTCCGAGCATCTTGCGCTCTACAACTTCATCCTAACATAAGGGAGATCGACATTGTCTTCCCTCAAAGATCTCATAAGGCGACATCTCGATAATGACATATGATCTATTGTCGTAAGATAACTCAATCCGAATTAAGTGATCATTCCAAATTCTTTCAAGTCTATTGCACAGACTCTCATTATTGCTTTTAGCATTAGAGCTTCTGCTTCTCAATACCCATTCTTTTCCAGTTCGTAATCGCTACTACCTTTCGTTCCTAATATTATACTGGTTATACTTTTGCTCGCTAGCATTCTATAACCTTTTAATAACCACGTCAACCTTAGTATCACGAATGTGTTTCCATTCCGCATACTACCACCACTTTATTACTCCTTTTTCAGTTGTTTCTATTTTCCAAAATTTGATCAATCAAATAGAAGTAAAGGAATTTGTTGAGAGATCACTATGATCATGAACACTTGTTATATCGCATAGTTAGTACAGAAGGTGGCCAGCCTTTAGTACTTGACAAGCAATTAAACAACATGTGGTATCCTACTAGGCTTCTATCACAAAGATAGATAGTCATTCGGAAATACCTCCCCTTCTGGAAGGGTTGTTCTTCTCAGCTTACATGAAATAAAAAGAAGAGAAAAGAGCAAACTGAAGAGAATTGTATATATATGTAAAAAAAATATTGCCATAAAATATCTGGCTTGGAATCTACCTCTGAACTATAGAGGTTTGTCATAGGAGAACAAAACATATATGTATTTATATCAACATCGAGTATTATTGCATCGCATTTCACATGCTTAAATATTTACTATTCCGTCCATCATTCTATGGACCCATGCACTTCCTCTAGCTTGTACACAATTACCTTTGAAACTCCCTCGATATCGAAAATCAAACCTGGGATCTCATTCTAGACATCATCGTTACTAGAATTCTATGCTTGCATCGCAATCTTCCTCGTATAATAATACGGCTCTCTATTGATAAGAAAGAATAAATATTCAATAGGTAGATTACTCTACTTAATTAGTCTATCAATGATAACTTATACACTACCATGACCCGATTAGTGGTACTCAATCTCAACACCCATTCCAATACAACTCTCACGGTTGTAATCAGCTCATTACTCGCAGAATCATTGTTGTCTTACTATGGTCCACCACTGACCTACTGTAGTCATTCATTTTCCATGAAGTCTTAATAGCTAACCATACGGAGTCTATCCATGTCGTATCAAATCATTCTAAGGAGGTAACATAATCACCACTCCTGATTCATGAAGAACACTCCTGATCCTGACATACATACATGACATGAAGCAAATAAAAGTGCAGAAGAGTTTCAATCGAAGCAACGATAGCAGGTTAATACCATTCTTAATCATACGCCCTAAATAGAAGAATTAACTCAAGGGTTCATCTAGTCCTTTTTGAAACATGGTTCTGGCTTATCTCAAGATAGGACCTTATAAGATAGATAGCCCGTTCATGGCGATTACACGAATTAAACCTTTACCAACTACTATTACGGTTGGGTATTGCACAGTCATCAGGAGGAATGTCAATCTTCCAAACCATCATACAACCTTCACAGTTTTAACCATCATCACTGTATTCTTTTGGCACAAGCGCCTATAATTATCTTCTTACCTTTAAAGTGTCGGCCACCTCTTTAGCCTTTCTGATAGTAAAATTTCCTTACAGTCAATGTCATTTTAACCACCTCCAAATACATTTTCTACCTTATTTCAATCACAGCTTATGTGAAGATGTTTTCCTTAAAATCTGATGAGTAAAAAAAAATCACCATTTTTCCATAAGTTATTGCCTCAGTCTTTAGAGGTTAATCACTGTCATGACTGACTCTCAATTATACTTAGAGCATCTTTTATCTTAAGTCCTAATTGCCCTGAACAATTTCGACCATTACTAGTTCGATCCATACCTCCTCGTGGTTTAACACGTGCCTCACTTGGCATCAATATAATTACGTCATATTTCCTTTATCAACATTTCTATTCTTGAAAATTTTGAATATTACCTTTCTCCTTGTAAAACCTCTAGGGTTATCCTTGAATCGTTCCTCCTGTATTCCTTAGATACAGGGCATATCAAAATACCATTTACTACTACTAGAACCATTGTCTATATACTTCTGAAAAATTTCTCCACTGATTCTTAAAGGTTTTTATTACCTTAATCCTTTCCAATTCATCCTGTCAAAACTCATATTGTCCCTATTAAGGGTGACATGCCAACCTTTATGCAGTCCCCTAGGATTCATTTTAAGTTACCAATGTTCAATCCTTAATTCCACCTTTAAAAGGTACCTGCGTCCTTCCATGGATAAATCAAGTCATATATCCTTGATAGATTATCTTATTCATCATTCCCACCTCGATAGTCTATACCTAACTTCATAATAGCATCCTTATTCAAATTGAGGTCAATCCATATGGCCTCCAAAAGATAACAATGGTCATCCGCTTTTCTTTCCTGATTTGGTATTGATAACATGGATGTTCTGGAAGATATTGGTCATGTTCAACGTGAACTTCTTCTTAATAATTCCTTATTTACTTTTGTTGTTTATCTCAACAGTCACCTCAATGTTGGGATACCTCCCATACCTGGCGTCTCCCTTTCTGGGTATCGAGCCACCGGTCTTACATTTCACATTATTGAAGGTCACTTCCTTCATCCAATTTTTCCTGATTTCTTACTTTCTTGTCTCCTCAGTCTATCCGTGTCTCAATATTTATCCTTCGAACTATCTCAAGGTTTCCTCGAATCCTCCCAACTTAAAGGGGGTACAATATATGTATCTCTTATGCCTTCAACCATCAATTTTAACTCATGGTGGATCATCATCCTAACGATTACATACTTTTCTATTTCTATTGCTATGAGTCTTTAGGGTTTCCTCATACCCAACTCCCTTATCATTCTTCAAACTCTATTGCCTTTATATTCCTTTCCACTTCAGTTTCTTTTTTTATTTTCCTTTCTCTTATCATTATTTCACAAACCAATCACAATATAAGCATTGATTTCAAACATCCCGTCATTCTGGATTCGTGTCCTCAGAACGAATCTTGACAACTTTTACAACTTAGATTCATAATTTATCATACTTGTCTGCCTTTGTTCTGGCTCTAAAGCTTTTACACTATCTCCTTATCTTTGGGAATTACTTTCCCGAAAACAATTGACTGGACTTAAATCAGTTTATTCTAACCTCTGGCTCCGTGCCTTTCTTGGTCTTTCACCAACGGGTGGTCTCTCTCTTAGGAGGGTAAGTGACAAAAATGGTCTTTGGTGGTTCATCAATCATTTTGAATCTCAAATGATTCCTATATTTCCTTTAGCCAGGTTCTTGCCTCGGCTGGGTCAGCCTGTTCCTTGGAACTCTGAGAGCTTAGCGATTTAAAGGTCATGAAAGAATTTCACACCACATTGTTTCCTCAAGGTGGTGGTTGGGAATAAAATATAAGTTCTGTTTAGACAGGTTCATGAATTTCTGTATAGGAGTACCGTCTCGGGTCTCCTTATCTCGCTCGACTTTTGCTTTCTTAGTCTAAATATTTCTTCCTACTCCCCATAATTGGAGTCATCTTTTAATTTAAAATCTTCATTTTCCACTTTATTATATTCCGGGTTCTTTATATCTTAATTGCAACCTCCCTGATTATCACGTTCCAGGTTTGCCCTTAATCTTTTTCCTTGTGGGGGCATATTACTTGGAAAATTTTGAGAATCTCCGGATATTTGTCTTACTTACTTTGCTTAAGTCTTCCCCTTCGTTTAGTCCTTGCACGATTGCAAATCATGAATTCTTAAGTTCGATAAACTTCATGACACTCTCTTAAGTGTTAATAGAGCAATTAACAATGTGATTTATCACAAACAAACTGACCTGAACTGAAATTAACGAATATATACATAACCATTTGTTCGAGGGTACAACAACTGAACATATTACAGAGGGTTACATCATTTGAACTTATCGCTCCTATCCCAAAAGTACTACCGTAGATAGTCATCTCATCATTAAAACTAATCATTCATAACTTAGGCTAATCCTCCAAAAGCGGTGCTACATGAAACCCTTGTTTGATTGCTCTGGCTCTACACACTACCATGGATTAAGAGATGCGAGCACGCACGACATCCCTAACCTGCTCCATCACAGAGGTGATGAGGTCTAAGATAGTCGCAAGTAGAGCCGGATCGACCTGACCCTCAAGATGGCCTCTAGCTGTAACACGGGTGGTAGCCTCAATCCTTTCCATGCTATACGCTAATCCTGCCGGAAGTATCCCGCCCTCAATCCTTGGTGCAGTAAGTCGATCCAACAGATCACTCCTAACATTACGGGCCTCAGACAGGCCACCCAAAGTCATATAATAATTGGCGATAAGAGAAGCCTGAGTGGTAGCATCTAGCAATCCATGGGGTGCGGGTGGTGCAGACCCAGGAGATCCAAATGGATAACCAAGCACGGTATCAGGTGACAATGGTTCAGGGGATAAAGGTGGCATTTCCTCAGTATGTGCTGGGCTCTGTACAGGGGATGGGACAGGAATTGGTGGAACCTCATGGATGTCTACAGGAGCCTCTGGAAGAGGGTCTGATACTGGTATAATTGGGGTCGTGGAAGGCCCCACTCCTTCTGCCCTCATTAACCTTTGTGCCCTTGGTAACTCTTCATCCTCTAGTGCCACCCTCGCGGCCATTCTTGCTCTGGTAGTCGCCCTGACTACGGTCATCAGTTCCTCAGCGGTCCTCTCTTCATTCTCATCAGGATCCTCCATGAGATCCTCCTCAGCCACAATCCTTTCCAGAATAACATCCTCAACCGCAACATTCTCTATCTGAACCTCATCTGGTCCCTCATTAGGGTACTCCATCGGATTCACAATTTGATCTCCAACTTGTAATAAAACATCCTCATGTTGATGCTCCTGAACCTCAAGGTTCGGTGCTCTGCTGCCCTATACGAGAATGAACTATGTTACTATCACGATACTTATAAGGGTTCCCGTAAGGGTTTTATCTGTCAGTGCTACGTTAGGTAGCCCGACTATGAACTTGGCAAGAGTTCTTATTATCTTAGTGAACTTATTATCTTAACGTCCCATCATCTCTGAGGTTTATAACACTTAGCTCTGATACCACTTCTGTAACACCCCCAGATCGGGGGTCGGGGATCCGGGTCGTCACGGTCTTTCTTTCCACAATATCACTTCACTTAATTAATAATAATAACCTTATGCTGTGACCCCACACTAACACACACCACAACCCGTTATAGTCTCAGAGATGAAATTTAAATAAGTACAAGTCTTTGAATCCACAATTTAAAAGTTATTACAACCCAAAATGATTACTTGATAAATTTACAGTTAATTGCCATTATCTGCCATAAGTTATAATTATACATAATTTGATTCTCAAAAATAGAATGCCTGATCTACCAATAGATCTACCTCTGCAGCTATAGCAGCCACAACATCATCGGGAAGACGCGGGACGCTTCCCACGCGCTTGCGCTGGGTCTGCTGGAGTCTGGCCATCTTTCCTAACTGTTGTTGTGTGATGAAGAAATAAAGCAAGAGTGAGCCTTACAGCTCGCAAGATAATATATAGTGATAACAATAATATAAGTATCTAAATGGATACTTACTAGAATCTTTTATCATGAGTAAGATAATTACTTACTAGATATAAGTAAAAACAAGGGATGAAGTTACCAAATACTTCACTATACTTATATCATTTATAAAGCTACTTGAACTACCACTGTTCAAAGTATAATGAGCTTTCAACAGTTCATCACATAAATGAGACTACAAGACAAGATTTGAATAGATTAAATCTTTAAAATATCATCAAAATAAAATGAAGTTACGAGATACTTCATTTGATGCAAACATCATTTTGAAAACTTGACCCTGCCAACACTCAACAATCGCCCAACCGTAGCCTTTCTATCGAAATGCTCTGGGTAGTGTTGCAGAAATATCCAATTGGATGATGAACTCATTACGGGAGTTTGCCGCGCCAGGAAGACCACTTACGATGATCAGTCGTAGTAGTGCAACCCCACCATTTTCTACATGTAGAGGAGAACCTGTCGGATTTACTTGTCAACCGAACACTGAACTCCTAAGGAATGGACCGCCTTAGCGGAACTTCCAGGCCATTTGGGCCAATATAATAAGGCTGGGCCGGCGCCACTCGACCACTTACGCCACTCCTAGTTCAGATGAAATCCATGACTCTGAAACGTAAAGCTCGTTCCCCCTTTCCCCAAGTAGAAACTTGTTGATACGGCTCCACCAAGAAGTCGTATCTAGTTGGAAAGGAGAACTCACCGATATTTCCCAGGCGATGCCTGTTAATGGATTAACTTGTTCCAAGAATTTTACTTCCCGAGTGTTGGGTAAGTAATCGATTTATTTAACAAAACAGCAACCTTGTTGCGAATATAAAACACACCATAGAGCCGGATCCCTCAGGTTTTGAGCGAGTATTTAAATCCCCTTCGAAAGGAGGATCTTAAATATAAAAATGAGTTTTGGGATCCGCTCTAACTTTTAAAAATCATTTTGAAGACTCACAAAACATTTTTCAGAATGTTTGGAGTGATGCTAATTTAACAAAATAAATCAGTCCCAATATATTAGAAAATATCTGAATATTATTATTTAAATAATATTTTCATAAAGAATAATCTTTATAAAAATAATTGAAGTAGAAGTTTTGAAACTTATACTTGAAATGAATATTAAATAACCAAAGATATACTTATACGAAAGTACTATCTTTATTTGAATAATCAAAGATAAGTTTGATTATCGACACCTTATTCTTTAATAAAATAAAGAATATATCTCACCAAAAAATCGGAGTCATAGATCCTCAAATGAATATTCAAATAATATTCATTAAATAATATAAACTGAGTCATAAGCCCTCGAACGAATATTCAAATAATATTCAATAAATAATATAAAGGAGTCATAAGCACTCGAATGAATATTCAAATAATATTCAAATAATAAAATAAAAGGAGTCATAAGTCCTCGAATGAATATTCAAAATAATATTCATTTAATAAAATAAAGAAGTCATAAGCCCTCGAATGAATATTCAAAATAATATTCATTTAATAAAATAAAGAAGTCATAAGCCCTCGAATGAATATTCAAATTAATATTCATTTAATAAAATAAAGAAGTCATAAGTCCTCGAATGAATATTCGTAATAATATTCATTAAATAAAATAAAGTTATCGAATAAACCTTAATCGATTAATAGTTTTAAAAACTATATCAATATATATATATATAAATATATATTATACTCGGGAGTCTCGCCTCCCGGTTTTAGAAAAAGTTCACATTTTGATCCCCTATACTAAGGGTATACGCAAATACCGCTTATCTCTAGCATAGGTATTATGCAACGAATAAGCATTTGAACCAACAGATATATAAATCAAGAATACGAAACAGGCATGCATATATACCATATCACATGCTACAATATATCGCAAGAATTTGCTAATAACAAATATGCATTTATCACAAGATCATGCATATACACATATACATCACAACAACAGTATAACGGGTAGAAAACTTGCCTGAGCGACTGGGGGTTACGAATGGCTCGGGACGAGTCTGGTAACCTATAAACAGCAAGTAAGTTGGAATTAAACCAAAGTCACTTGTACATCTATACTCTAACCAACTTAGACTCTAACGCTTGTTTTGCGCTTATTGATTCTCTTAAGTCACTCGAGTACCCTCGGCTCCACCATTTTTAATAAATTAACCATTACGAGTTTTAAAGCGATTCCTTCGCGAGTGTCTTACCAACTACCTAACACTCTTACTATAATTGTTTCATACATTAATTAACCCTTTTTGGTCTTTAACCTATGTTTCAAAGTAAGGCGAGGGGAAATGATTCGTTCGCGAAATGCCGTTACTTGAAACGGTCGTTTCTCCTAAACCGTGCATCGGAATCGAACGAACTACATATCAAAACGAAGCTCGTAACATGAGCTATCTAAACATGGCAGTGGTCATAATCTATCAGGGGGTTCTCGGGTCCTAATGCTATGCACAAAAACAGTCCAAAGAAAATCGGACGTTACGACGGCTATGTTTACGCGATTTCCCAATTTTTAACCATTCAAAACCAACCACAAACCAACCTCAAATCCAACATACAACCAACATCCATCCTTATCACATCATAACAACCCCAACCAATTCAATTTAATCATTCATACTTATGCCTAAGCTTAACTTTAATCATACTTAAGTTCTTTTAATCAAAACCACAACATTTACCATTCCATTTCACTACCATTCCAAATCCCAAACTCTAAATCACCACAACAAGCTACAATATCATCCTACTAATTAAAATCATCTTATAATACATAGGGATATAGGGTTTGGAGATGGTATACCTTCCTTGAAGTGGTGGGAGGAGCTAGGAAGCCTTAAGAAGCTTTGAGAAGTCTTAGGAAAGCTTGGATCTTCAAGAAAAACAAGAAAACTTCAAGTTAAAAAACTTGAAAACACTATTCATAGTCTTCTTCTTTGATTAAATGAAGAAGATTGAGAAGGAATTGATGGCTTAAACTCATGGTATAGCCCTAACTAAGCATGAAGATGATTAGGGAATTTACTCACCAATTTAGGAAGCTTGGATCTTGAATTTTTGAAAATTCTTGCCTAATGAATAGTAAAAAGCCGAGAGCTTCAAGAACAAAGCCTTGGTTGCTTTTTGATTTTTGATGAAAATGATTTTTGCTTGGCTTGGTTGCTTGGTTTTTGTGCTTGCTTTAGTCAATTACCTTCTTGCCCTTGAATTTGTGTGGTTACAAAGCCACCACACCTCCTTCCTTCCCATGTCATGCTTATGTCATCCTCATGATGTCATCCTCCCTTCCTTGTCCTCTTTCTATTGGTTGGATGACATCATTCCCACTAATCCCTTTGATTAACTTCCTAATCGTTTGCCTAATGACCGCTGATCTGTTATACGGTTCGCTTAACTTTCGTTCTCGTTTATCGTTTGAAGGATCATACCCGGGATCTTATTACTTAGGTTCCCTTAACCTTTCTCAATACATTATATTCCTTTTTATGATCCTCTATTATAATCCTTTAATTTAAATCCTTTTTATCCTGTTACCTTATACTCAATTCTCTCCGTATCTTGTGGATTTCCGGGAAAAACCAAAGTGTTCGGAATCGGATTCTGACGATCTTTACATACACTTATATACTTCATAGAGTACTAATAATATCCCAGAATATCCATAACAGAACCCCTACATAGTGTGGCGTGAAAAGTTTTCTCATTCAGCTAAAACACTATTCACAAGGGTTACAAAAAGTTGAAAATTTTGGGGTTATTACAGAGACCATCCACTAAGGAAACCTCCTCAATGATGACATTGTCCTTTGAAATCAAGCCATATCCCATAGTATAACCCTTGCTAATACTTGGGCCAACTATTTCCTTAAGCTCTGTGAGCAGGGTAGAATCACTAGTCATGTGTCTTGAACAACCACTATCCAAGTACAAAAGAATCCTTCTGTTTCCCTGCACACATCAAAATCAAATCAAGTTGATTTTGGTACCCAAGTTTCCTTGGGTCCTGCCTTGTTAGCTTTCTTCTTCTGTTTCTTAGGTCTTATCTCATTTGACTTAGGAATTTCAGATTCTTCCTTAGTCATTTGGGTTGGACCTTTGAAACCATTCAATGCAACATAATTATCATGCATATTATGGCTAAAAGGAAATGGCATGCTTGGTGTAAACATGTTATTCCAGTAAGGCATGCTAAATGGCATTTGAGGCATACTGTATGCAGCATAATATGGATTAGGTGCAAATGGCATATTAGCAAACTGTGCATTCATGTTCTGTGTAGGCATAGCATTAACAGGCAAGGGAGGCATGGCATTCATGTTAGGAAATTGAGACTGAACAGATATGGGAGTGGGCATGGCAGATTTGCAATTAACAGACAAATGATTTACACTACCACACTTGACACGGATTTTTCTAGGAGCATATTTATCAGGTGTGTAGTTATTGTGTTTGTTAATCCCTACTTTACCATTCCTATTGTTTTTCCTTTTAGTCTCTATTTTTACCTCAATTTTCTCAAGTCTGTCACTTAACTGTTTGACAGTCATGTGACCAACATTAGCCTTTTTCGCTTTCTTAAATTGACTTGACTCTCCTGAAATAAAGTTCTTGGAAATAGACCCATACTTCTCATTCAGCTTGATTAGTTTGGCTTTGCTAATGGGCTTGCTCACAGCCGACCGATGAGGATTTTCATCTTTCGACGGATAACACTTTTTGTTTTCCGACGGATAATCCTTATCATCCGTCGAGTCTACATCTGTTAGCAAACCATCTACCAAATTAGGTTCTAGTTTCTCTTTGCTCTTTTTCCAGGCTTCATCACAAAAAGACTCAATTCCTTGAACTTTGGTGATTTGAGCATGGACATCCCTGGATGTTTTCCATGCTTTAATCACCTCTTGTTCACGCTCGAGCTGCTTCTTTAAAATCTCTTCCTTTTTCAAGGACTCAGTTAATTCCTCCTTAGCAATCTTACATTCAATTCTTAATTTCTCAAAATCAATAAACTGAGACTCAAGCACATTATTCCTCTCACTTAAAAACAGATTGTTTTATTTGATTTTAGCATTTTCTTTAGTAAGAGACTTAAGTGTAACACGCAAATAATATAATTATGTAGACATGTCATTTATGGCATCATTACACTCAGCTTTAGATAAATGTGCAAGGTTTGTAGTAATTACCTGATTGCTTGAGGAACTTGTCTCTCTTTCATCAGACTTGGCCATTAGGACTAGATTGACATAGCTGACATCTTCATCTTCATCCAAACCATCTGCTGCCAGTCATTCTCTTGTGTAATAAAAGCCCTTTCCTTTTGTTTGAGTAGATCAAAGTATTTTTGCTTATAATCCACAGACTCAAACCTTTTCTTACTAGAATCTGACTTTCTACACTCATTTGCAAAATGCTCTGCCAAGCCACATTTGAAACATTTGAATTTTGACTTATCCACCATATTTCTATTTGGCTTGGCTGCTCCAAAGTTCTTCTTGAACTTGAACTTGGCAAATCTCCTGGAAAGAAATGCTAAGTGCTCATCAATGTCCTCCATGTCATCTTGGCTCAATGAGTCTTCACTTTCTACTGCAAGCCCCTTGCCCTTGTTCTCACAGACCTTAGAAGTTGACTCAACAGCTTCCATCTTCACTTCTTTCTCCTTTTCCAAATCAGCAACTAATGCAATGGATCCTCCTTTCTTCTTTCCTCTCTCCATCCTTTCATCCTGCTCTATCTCAAGCTCATAGGTCTTTAGGATGCCATACAGTCTTTCCAAAGTAAACTCTTTATAATCTTGTGAGTTTCTTAATGTGACTGTCATTGGTTTCCATTCCTTTGGAAGAGATCTAAGGAATTTCAGATTAGAGTCTTTAGTCTGATAAACTCTTCCATGCAACTTAAGAGCATTTAGTAGTTTTTGAAATCTACTAAAAATGTCAGTGAGTGACTCACTTTCCTCATTGTAAAAATGCTCATATTGCTGAATCAAAGCTGCATCTTGTTTTCTCTAACTTGCTCAGTGCCATCACAGATTATCTGTATAGTATCCCAGACTTCCTTGGCAGTTTTGCAGTTGATAATGTTGTCAAACATGTCTGCATCAACTCCATTGAACAGAATGTTCATGGCCATTTTATCCTTCCTGACTTGTTCAATGTCAGGATCAGACCATTCGTGCCTTGGCTTGGGAACTGATGGCTCGTTTCCTGTTGCAGCTCTCATTGGAACGTGAGGGCCTCTTTCTATGCAGTCCACATAGGCCTCATCTTGAGAAAGCATATGAAGATGCATCTTTACCTTCCAATGATGGTAATTATCTTTATCTAGAAAAGGAATCTTGACTCCAACGTCTTTCTTGTTCATCGTGCTGAATTGTTTTGATCTTTAAACTCTTTGTAGATTAAGAGCTTGCTCTGATACCAATTGTTACTCACTTAACAATATAGCAAGAATTACAGAAGGGGGTTGAATGGAATTCTTGAACCTTTTCTCGAAATAAAAATGTTCAACTCGAATATAGATATAAGTGTTTTGATTAGCACAATGCGGAATAGAAACTTAATTGAATCAAAACATAAGTAATTAAAAACAAGAGTCTTTATAAACTTTCCGGTGGATTTAAACAATTCCACCAGAGATATATATTATATATAATGAGAGAAATCTGTGTGCAAGAATGCTCACAGCTGCTTACAAATTGAACTACTGAGAATACAGGAAAATGCTAAAGATTCTGCTTACAAAGATTTCTCTGTTTTTGTATCTCAGCTCTCTTATTTCTATTTGCTACGTTATTGGTTTATATGTTACCAAGATTACAAAGTCAAAAAGACTGAATAAATATAAAAACTATCAGTCTTAAGCTTTGCTACTTTTCGTCCTCTATTACCCAGTTAATGGGCTTCCACAGTAGATATGTATACATCTCAACGCTTGTGCCCTGTTGTCATTGTTCAACTGTTGTTTGAATTCTTTATGTGATCATCCGTTGGACTTTATGAACATCCGTTGGATATATGATCGTCCGTCGACTTTATGAACATCCGTTGATGGCTTCATTGATCATCCTTCGACTGCTATATTAAACATCCGTTGATAGTCATTTGATCATCCGTTGATGGCTTTGTTAGTCATCCGTCGGTAGCTATTTTGGCACTTGACTTCATGTCACTTATGCAGAATTACAATACATCATTTATATACAATTAATCAACCTATTCTGCATATCTAGTTAAAGTCAACATGACTTATAGGTTACTACATAATCTATACAAAGATATATACAGAACTGTGCTACAAACTCATTATTACATAAGCTACGCACTTGATGGATAATAAGTCATCTTCCGTCGGGACTAGAATGAGTTATCCGTCAAAACTATAATTCTTATCCGTCGAGTGCTACATTATTTCACTAAGTAAAATTTACTTAGATGTTTTGTTTATGAAATCATCAAGTACACAACATATGCACAACAAAGATGATGCTCACTTGCACTAGATTTTGGCTTCCCCAACAGAGTTAAAGATGGGGAATCAGGAATTGATGTATTTATCATATCCACATCCAGAGAATTTGTTGGTGAGTTTGGTGTTTGAGGTGCTTCTATGACTAGAGATTTTGGCAGTGACTCCACATTTATTGGAGCCACATCAACCTGAATTTGTGAAGGTGCAGTGACTGTGTCTTTAACACCAGTTTACACAGTGTGTGTACCCTGTGCATCCCCAAGTGTTTTAGACTTCTTCTTTCTGGCATAAGTTTGGGGTGAGCTTGTGTCCCTAACCATCTTGGCTTGTGCTCTTGGTTCAGAGCTTTGTTCAATAACTACATCCTTTTGGGAGGATGCAACTAGAAATGAGTTTTTATCCTTTTTAAGCACTGCAGTTTGTTGGGAAACTGTAGTGTGGCTAGGCTGGGATCCACTCAACTCTCCATCCTTATCCTTAGGGTTTCTTTTATGTCCAGCCCTTCCCTCACCTATCTTGCCTTCCTTCACACTCCCCTCTTTGGTTTTAGTGGATTTTGTAACTGACATCTTTTGAGAGATACCAGAGGGGGCTTTCTTAGATTTGGATTTTGAAATAATTGCAGGTTTGGTGGCTTGGTTTGGCAACTGTTGGGTCATTGGCACAGTTGCCACTGCCACTCTAGAAATCAAAGAAATTTGTGAGGTTGGAATAGTGGTAGGGATAGATGAACTTACCTCACTTACCTGAGGTGCTTGCATTACATGAAAATAGAAAAATGGCACATCCTTGTGATGATTGGCCCTGTTCAAATCTGCAATGAGCCTTCTCTCTTGAACCCAACAATCTAATTTGTTGTTTGGGTTCTCAAGCACAATCTCTTCACAGAGGTGGTTAGCTAACATCATAAAGAATCTAGGATAATACACATTTTTAGCTCTTTTATTTAACTCTCCTAATTTAAGGCCTAACTCAAACAAGACAAGGTCACTGAAATTATAGAATTTATCTATAACTAGCATGTAGAGCATTTAAGCATGGATATATTGACTGAATCAAAATTACTGATTTTTCCTGAAAAGACCTTTGTCATTCACTTAATTTAGAAGTAGAAAGAGCATAGTTCATGGAATTAAGCATATTGATTATATTAGTGTCAGTGTGTGATGAGGTCACAGTGTTATCAGGAATCTTGAAACATGCTTTTATAACATCACTATTGATACAGAATTCTTTACCTTTAATGGTGAGTGTGATTGTCTTATCTGTAGAGTCGTATGTAGCAGTGGTCCACATCTCTTCAACAACTTCACAGAAGATTGTGGGTGATTCCAGCATGGCATAGCTGAGCTTGCAATTCTTCACAAAGTCCATCATCTTGTGATAGTCACCAGATTGCTGAATACCCTTGTTCACTAGTGCAGTGAAATTGTTCTTCTCATAAATGAACCCAGTTTGAGACATAATCTTTACAACAGGTGCCATTGTTAGAGAATAAGAGCTTGAAGAGAAAGAGAGTAAGTGCTTTGAGAGAGAGAGTGAAATTTGAGCAGTTGATTTGAGAATGATAAAAGAAAAGTGATTGAAATGAAATAAGCTTTTATACTATATCAAAAATAACTGTTAAAAATAATAAAGTAAAATAAAGTAACCAATAGAAATTGCCTAAAATAGCTATTTAAAAATAAACTGTAAAAATTCCACCCATTATCCATCGTGTTATGCTTACAAACTGTAAGTATACTCGATGGATAATGTACAGGGAATTAACGGCTGAGATTAAGACAATTCGATGGATGAGGATAAACTGTTATCCGTCAAGCCATAAAATATTCCAGAAAATAACTGATTTTTATTAGCAAATAATATACAAACGGATGATCAAACTCGATGGATAAAGATCATCCGTCGAGATGTAAATTTTTGACTTAGCCAAAACTTCATCCCAGACTGAAAAAGCAATTAAATTTCTGGCTGCATTACAACTTGCAAATTAACTCATATAGATTTAAGAATAATTAAGCATACCTAACTCACTTACCAGCCTTGAAAAGGTGGATTCATCCAGTGGCTTGGTAAAGATATCTGCAAAGCTGCTTCTCACTTGGAACAAAATGAAGTTCCACAGTACCATTCATTACATGTTCCCTTATGAAGTGGTACTTGATGTCTATATGCTTTGTCCTTGAATGTTGTACTGGATTTTCAGTGATGGCAATTGCACTTGTGTTATCACAGAAAATAGGAATCCTTTCAACTTCCAAACCATAGTCTAGAAATTGATTTTTCATCCATAATATCTGTGCACAGCAACTACCAGCATCAATATATTCAGCTTCAGCTGTAGAAGTAGAAACTGAATTTTGCTTTTTACTGAACCAGGACACAAACTTGTTTCCTAGAAATTGACAGGTTCCTGTAGTACTTTTTCTATCAATTCTACAACCTGCATAATCTGCATCTGAATAACCTGTTAGATCAAAACCAAAATCTCTAGGGTACCAAATGCCAAGTTTTGGTGTTCCCTTGAGATATCTGAAAATTCTCTTAATAGCTATTAAGTGAGATTCTCTAGGATCAGCCTGAAATCTAGCACATATACATGTAACAAACATTATATCTGGCCTACTACCTGTTAAGTACAAAAGTGAGCCAACCATGCCCCTATAACTTGAAATATCCACAGACTTTTCAGTAGTGTTTAATTCAAGCTTAGTTGCAGTGGCCATGGGGGTTTTTGCAGATGTGTAATCCATTAGATCAAACTTCTTTAAAAGATCAAAAATGTATTTAGTTTGACTAATGAATATTCCATCACTAACTTGCTTAACTTATAAACCAAGAAAGTTAGTCAGTTCTCCCATCATACCCATTTCATACTTACTTTGCATCAATTTGGCAAACTTTTTGCAAAGTTTCTCATCTATAGAGCCAAAAATAATATCATCTACATAAATTTGAACAAGTATACTAGATCCATTAACATTTCTAAAGAATAAAGTTTTATCTACAGTACCTCTTGTGAAATGATTTTCCAAAAGGAACTTTGATAAAGTGGCATACCAGGCTCTAGGTTCTTGCTTCAGTCCATAAAGTGCTTTCAAAAGATAATAGAGATGTTCTGGAAAATTTGGATCTTCAAAACCAGGAGGTTGACTGACATAGACTTCCTCCTCCAAATCTCCATTCAGAAAGGCACTTTTGACATCCATTTGATAGACCTTGAAATTGGCATGAGCTGCATAGGCCAAGAAGTTTCTGATCGCTTCAAGTCTTGCAACAGGAGCAAATGTTTCATCAAAATCTATTCCTTCTTGTTGACAATAGCCCTTAGCAACCAATCTAGCTTTGTTCTTGACTACTATGCCATTTTCATCCATCTTGTTTCTGAATACCCACTTGGTGTCTATTGGATTCTTTCCTTTAGGCTTGGGCACCAGCTTCCATACATTATTCCCTTCAAATTGGTTTAGCTCCTCCTGTATAGCTAAAATCCAATCAGGATCCAACAAAGCTTCTTCTACCTTCTTTGGTTCTTCCTTGGAAATAAAGCTGCTGTATAGACATTCTTCTTGAGTTGCTCTTCTGGTTTGAACTCTTGAAGAAATATCACCAATAATAAGCTCAAAGGGGTGATCTTTTGTCCATTTTCTTTGTTGAGGTAGATTAGCTCTAGATGAAGAGGCCTTATTGTTGTCTTGATGTGTGATTGAGTTTTGACTGTTAGAAAATCCCCCTGAGTTTGTGGATCTTTGATTAGAGAAAGGGGAACTTTCTGTAGGTGATCTATCTTGACTTCCTGCTCCTTTTGATAACCCGACGGATGGTGAATTTTGAGTACCGACGGGTGAAGCTGGTTGTCTTCCGACGGATAACACAGATTTCCTCCCGACGGATGAAGCATTATGCAACTCGATAGATGTTGAGTTTTGTGCTTCATTGGTAGTAGATTTTTCTCCATTATCCTTAGATACTGTTTCTTGATCACTTTCATCATCACTATCATCACTAACCATTTCCACATTGTCAAATTTTAGGCTCTCATGGTAATCTCCATCTTGCAATCCTTCAATCTTTTTATTATCAAACACAACATGTATTTATTCCACAACAATGTTGGTTCTTAGATTGTAGACTCTATATGCTTTACCAACAGCATATCCAACAAAAATTTCGTCATCTGCTTTAGCATCAAACTTCCCATTTTGATCAGTTTGATTTCTCAGAATATAGCATTTACAGCCAAAGACATGAAGAAAATTTAGAGTTGGCTTCTTGTTCTTGAACAATTGATAGGGAGTCATGCATCTTGCTTGATTAACCAGAGAAATATTCTGAGTGTAGCATGCAGTATTTACAGCTTCAGCCCAGAAATATGTTGGCAGTTTGGATTCTTCAAGCATTGTCGTTGCAGCTTCAATAACTGATCTGTTCTTCCTTTCCACTACTCCATTCTGTTGTGGAGTTCTTGCTGCTGAAAACTCATGTAGAATCCCATTTTACTCACAAAATGCTCTCATGACAGAATTCTTGAACTCAGATCCATTGTCACTCCTAATTCTTCTAACCTTGAAATCAGGATGATTATTGACTTGCCTTATGTGATTGATGATGATTTCACTAGACTCATCTTTAGACTTTAGGAAATATGTCCAAGAGAACTTTGAGAAATCATCTATAATAACTAGACAAAATCTTTTCCTTGAGATAGACAATACATTGACTGGTCCAAACAAATCCATGTGTAGCAGTTGCAAAGGTTCTTCAATTGTTGAATCAAGTTTCTTCCTGAATGATGCTTTAATCTGCTTCCCTTTTTGGCAGGCATCACACAGTCCATCCTTAGAAAACTCCACTAGAGGAATGCCTCTAACCAATTATTTCTTTACTAGCTCAATAATGGTCTTCAAGTTTAAATGGGATAGTTTTTTATGCCGTAGCCAACTTTCATTCTGACTTGCTTTACTGAGAATACAAGTAACAGATTCTGCATTAGATGAGTTGAAATCAGCTAGGTACACATTTCCTTTTCTCAAACCATTCAGAACCAATTTGTTGCTTCTTTTATTAGTCACAACACAGGATTCTGAGTTGAAAGTTACTGAGTTGCCTTTATCACAAAGCTGGCTGATACTCAACAGATTGTGTTTGAGACCATCCACTAAGGCAACCTCCTCAATGATGACACTGTCCTTTGAAATCAAGCCATATCCCACAGTATAACCCTTGCTGTTATCTCCAAAAGTAATACTTGGGCCAACTCTCTCCTTGAACTCTGTGAACAGGGTAGAATCACCAATCATGTGTCTTGAACAACCACTATCCAAGTACCAAAGATTCTTTCTGCTTCCCCTCATACATCAAAATCAAATCAAGTTGATTTTGGTATCGAAGTTTCCTTGGGTCCTGCCTTGTTAGCTTTCTTTTTCTGTTTCTTAGGCTTTTTTTCATTTGACTTGGGGATATTAGATTCATCCTTGGTCATTTGAGTTGGGCCTTTGAAACTATTCATTGCAACAGAATTATCATGCATATTACAATCAACAGGGAATGGCATGCTATTAGTAAACATGTTATTCCAGCAGGGCATGCTAAATGGCATTTGTGATATACTAAATGCAGCATAATAAGGATTAGGTGCAAATGGCATGTTAGCAAACTGTGCATTCATATTCTGTGAAGACATAGCACTCATAGGCATGGGAGGCATGGCATTCATGTTGGGAAAGTGAGGTGGCACATACATGGAAGTCGGCATGGCAGATTTGCAATTAACAGACAAATGATTTACACTACCACACTTCACACAGATTTTTCTAGGAGCATATTTATCAGGTGTGTAGTTATTGTGTTTGTTAATCCCTACTTTACCATTTCTATTATTTTTCTTTTTAGCCTCTATTTTTACCTCAATCTTTTCAAGTCTATCACTTAACTATTTGATAGTCATGTGACCAACATTAGCCTTTTTCCCTTTCTTAACTTGACTCAATTCTCCTGAAACAAAGTTCTTGGAAACAGAACCATTCTCATTCACCTTAACAAGTTTAGTTTTACTGATAGGCTTGCTCACAGCCGACGGATGAGGATTTTCATCATTCGAGGGATAACCCTTTTTGTTATCCGACGGATGATCCTCATCATCCATCGAGTCTACATCTGTTAGCACTACATCTACCAAATTTGGTTCTAGTTTCTCTTTGTTCTTTTTCCAGGCTGCATCAGAGAAAGTCTCAATTCCTTGAACTTTGGTGATTTGAGCATGGACATCCCTAGATGTTTTCCATGCCTTAATCACCTCCTGTTCACGCTCGAGCTGCTTCTTCAAAATTTCTTCTTTCTTCAAGGACTCAGTTAATTCCTCCTTGGCAATCTTACACTCAATTCTTAACTTTTCAAAATCAATGAACTGAGACTCAAGCACATTATTCCTCTCACTCAAAAACAAATTGTTTTCTTTGATTTTAGCATTTTCTTTAGTAAGAGACTTAAGTGTAACACGCAAATGATATAACTCTGTAGACATGTCATTTATAGCATCATTACACTCAGCTTTAGATAAATGTACAAGGTTTGTAGTAATTACCTGATTACTTGAAGAGCTTGTTTCTGTTTCATCAGACTTGGCCATTAGGGCTAGATTGACATAACTGACATCTTCACCTTCATCCAGACCATCTGCTGCCCAGTCATTTTCTTGTGTAATGAAAGCCCTTTTCTTTTGTTTGAGCAGCTCAAAGTATTTTTGCTTGTAATCCACAGGCTCAAACTTTTTCTAATTGGAATCTGACTTCCTACACTCACTGGCAAAGTGCCCTGCCAAGCCATATTTGAAACATTTGAATTTTGATTTATCCACCATGTTTCTATTTGGCTTGGCTGCTCCAAAGTTCTTTTTGAACTTGAGCTTGGAAAATCTTCTGGAAAGAAATGCTAAGTGTTCATCAATGTCTTCCATGTCATCTTTGCTCAAAGAGTCTTCACTTTCTACTGCAAGCCCCTTGCCCTTGCTTTCACCGACCCTTGAAGTTGATTCAACAGCTTCCATCTTCACTTCCTTCTCTTTTTCCAACTCAGCAATTAGTGCAATGGATCCTCCTTTCTTCTTTCCTCTCAGCATCCTCTCATATTGCTCTATTTCAAGCTCATAAGTTTTCAGGATGCCATACAGTCTCTTCAAAGTAAACTCCTTATAATCTTGTGAGTTTCTTAATGAGACTATCATTGGTTTCCATTCCTTTGGAAGAGATCTAAGGAATTTCAGATTGGAGTCTTTTGTCTGATAGACCTTTCCATGCAGCTTTAGAGCATTTAGAAGTTTTTGAAACCTACTAAAAATGTCAGTGAGAGACTCACTTTCTTCATTATGAAAATGATCATATTGCTGAATCAGTAGCTGCATCTTGTTTTATCTAACCTGTTCAGTGCCATCACAGATGATCTGTATTGTATCCCAAACATCCTTGGCAGTTTTGCAGTTGATAATGTTGTCAAACATATCACCATCAACTCCATTAAATAGGATATTCATGGCCTTTTTATCCTTCCTGACTTGTTCAATGTCAGGATCAGACCATTCATGCCTTGGCTTGGGGACTGATGCCTCGTTTCATGTTGCATCTCTCATTGGAACATGAGGGCCTCTTTCTATGCAGTCCACATAGGCCTCATCTTGAGAAAGCAAATGAAGATGCATCTTTACCTTCCAATGATGGTAATTGTCTTTATCCAGAAATGGAATCTTGACTCCAACATCCTTCTTGTTCATCTTACTATATTGTTTTGATCTTTAAACTCTTTGTAATTTAAGAGCTTACTGTGATACCAATTGTTAGTCCCTTAACAATATAACAAGTATTACAGAAGGGGGGTTGAATGGAATTCTTGAAACTTTTTCTTGATTAAAAATGTTCTAACTCGAATATGTATATAAGTGTGAATTGATTAGCACGATACGGAATAGTTACTTAAATGAATCAAAACACAAGTAATTAAAAACAAGAGTCTTTAAAAACTTTCTTGTAGATTTGAATGATTCCACCAGAGATATATAATATATATCGAGAGAACTCTGTGTGCAAAAAGCTCACAGCTTCTTACAAATATTGAACAACTCTGCTTACAAATGTTTCTCTACTTGTTTCTTAGATAATTCCTTAGTTGCTACTTCTTGGTTTATATATCACCAAGATTACAAAGTAATGAGACAGGATAATAAAACAAAACTATCTAGTCTATTACAATGCTACTTCATTACTCTATTCCAGCATTTTTGAATATCTTCATAATATCATGGAAATGGCAATGCTTCTTTGTTCTCGAAAACCCAGTTGAATAGGCTACCATATTCCATTTGCATACACTCGACGCATGTGACTATGTTGTCACTGTCAATAGATATTTGAATTCTTTATCCGTTGAGTACATGATCATCCGTTGAGTTTATGATCATCCGTCGATGGCTTTGTTAGTCATCCATCGACTGCTATATAGATCATCCGTCGATGGCTTTGTTAATCATCCGTTGGTAGCTGTTTGGCATTTGACTTTATTTCATTTATGCAGAATTAGAAGACATCATCTATGTATAATTAATCAACCTATCCTGCATATCTAGTTAAAGTCAACATGACTTATATACTACTACAGAATCTATACAAAGGTGTATGCAGAAATGTGCTACAGACTTATTGTCACATAAGCTACTCACTCGATGGATAACAAGTCATCATCCGTCGGGACTATATTGAGTCATCCGTCGGGACTATAAATCTTATCCATTGAGTGCTACATATTTTCAATAAGTAAAATCTACCAAGGTGTTTTGTTCATGAAATCATCAAGTACACAACATATACATTGTTGGATTTTAATCGCAGCGGAGGCATGGTAAAACACTTTTACACATATAAAATCCAAATAAAAGCATATAAATCGTGGTAAAAACATATGGATCGATTACTAACCTTTAATATGCGATCCAAGAGTATCGATCGGAGATCCTTAGCAGCTGCTCCTCAAACGTGAAGCACTCCACCGGTATCCACCAAGAAAACGACGTTAAGGCGGAGGAGGAGGTGGAGAGAATTAGGCTTTTCTAAAAATTGGGGTTAGCATAAAAATAGGGTTTATAATAGTATATTTATAGGCAAAATTTTCAGCTGAAATTTTCCCATAAAATATTATTATTATTAACCCATTTATTATTCTTATTAATAATTAAAACACCTTTTAATTATTAATCCTTTTTCTAAACACGTTAGAAATAATTCTCTCTCTTGATTTAATTTTCAAAAATTAAATCCTTTAATTAATAATATTAAGAACTTTTCTTAATTAATTTATAATCAATTAAATCTCATTTAATCAATTATTAAATTTGCCAATTAATTATTTATTTCATAAATAAATAATTATTAGCCATTATTAATTAATTCCTCCACCATTAAATCATTCTTTTTTTATGGTGTGACCCTGTAGGTTCAATATTAAGCCGGTAGTAGAAATAAATAATAATAAAACTATTTTATCATTATTTATATAAATTCTCTAATTTATTAAATATGATTAATCAATTAATCACATTTATTCTACATCGTGAGGGATACTTCTCAGCATATCGCGACTATCTGGATAATATGAATTCACTGCTTAGAATACCAAGAACCTATTCAGTGAATAGTTACCGTACAATAAACTCCTTCTATCCTACAATATCCCGATTAAATACAAGGCATGGATCTCGTGTCAAGCCTATTTAATTTAATCACTTGCTTACCATTTACTATGCTTAGTTCTATGCAAATTAGAAACTCCTTTCTAATTTCATTCACTCTGGCCAAAGATTCCTGAACTAGCATAAGTGGATCAGCCTTGAACATTCGCTTCCTTCACTGGAAGGGGTAGATCCTTTATTGATCATACACTATCTTCGTGTACAAATTTCTATACCCAGTAGAGCCCTAATAATTGTCCCTGGAGACTAAGAACTAAACCAAAGCATAGTTCAGTGTACACAAGATAACTATGATGACCTCAAGTCTAAGGATACTTGTACAACTATCACTATGTGAACAACTGCTGACACGTGAGTGAACTCCATCAGTTGTTCAGCTGGGCGAGTCATGTTCAGTGAACTTATTCTATAATAAGCACCTACATACTAGCTATAGTGTCACCACATAAATGTCTATGAGAACAGACATCCTTCATAATGAAGCAAGCATAGTATGTACCGATCTCTGCGGATTATTAATTACCAGTTAGTAATCCTATGACCAGGAACTATTTATGTTTAGAGTTATCATCTTTTAGGTCTCACTATTATGATCTCATCATAATCCATAAAAAGCATTACTCTAAACTATGGTATATCTTATTTAAACACTTAAATAGATAAAGCCCGTAATAAAAATAAAACAAGTCTTTTATTAATATCAATGAAATCAAAAAAGATAAAATTTATTCCTAAATCCTAATACATGATTGGACTTAGGACATATTCCTTTCATATATATATATATATATATCAAGAGAACCCTGTGAAGCTTGAATATCTCACAGCTGCTTTACAAGTGAACAAACAAAACTACAGAGAAATTCTACAGAATACAGCTTACAAATGTTTCTCTGCTAAAATGTGTTTTCTTAGTTTTTGTTGTTATTGTTGTTGTTTTTTTCTACTTGCTACACTTGGTTTATAGATCACCAAGTTTACATGATAATAAGACAAAATAATAAAGCAAAACCTATCAAGTCTAACTCCATGCTGTTCACTACTCTATTCCAGCATCTTTGAATATCTTCATAATAGTATGGAAATAGTAATGCTTATTTGTTCTCAAAACCCTGCTAAACAGGCTGCCACATTCCTTTTGCAAACACTCGACGCATGTGACTGTGTTGTCACTGTCAACAGATATTTGAATTGATCATCCGTCAGGTACATGCTTGTTATCCGTCGGGTAGCCTTGTTGATCATCCGTCGGGTAGCTTTGTTGATCATCCGTCGGGTAGCCATTTATCACTTGACTCCATTTTATTTGTGCAGAATTACAAGACATCTTGTATTTACATTTAATCAACCTATTCTGCATATCTACTAGTAGTCTACATGATTCATAAGCTACTACAGAATCTATACAAAGTTGTTTGCAGAAATGTGCTACTGTACTTATTATTACATAAGCTACTCACCTGGTGGATATCAATTAGTCATCCGTCGGGACTATATTGAATCATCTGTCACGACCATAATTGATCATCCGTCGGGTGCTACAAAATTCACTAAGTTAAATCTACTAAGGTGTTTTGTTTAGCTTATCATCAAGTACACAACATATTCCTAACAATATCCCCCAATTTATGTCTTCTGGAATTGTAGCCATAAATTAAGAGAAACTTGATGATAAAAAAACATCCTAAAGATACAGTTTGATAAATAGTAGATAAAAATAATAAGTGCTACAAATTGCTGAAAGTTGAATAATGCAAAGTACACAAAGAAATTGCTCACAATTGTTATCAAGATGCGCCTCTAGTCTGAGCAGATAGATCTATTTCCTTGATTGTCTGGATTTCTTCCCAAGCCTTCTGTTGTTTTCTTCAATTTGATTCTGAAGTTGTCTGTGGAATTCAAGTTCATCAGCTTCTGAGAGATTTAGCATTTCCTTCATTTCCAAAAGAGTCTCATTGCTAGAGATACTCAATTGGTCCTCCAATCTGAAGAATCTTCTAACACCTTTGTCATCCATGAATTTCATCAGCCAATAAAGCCTTAGATGCACTCTTTTTCCTGTAAAGGGAATAGATAGAGTTTTTAGAAGTGCATCTTTTTCCTGTACATGAAGTTCTGTTGTGGTTTTTACATCTTGAAACTTGGCCAAAATAGCAGCTTGTTCTTTCTTTTGCTTTTGCTTCTTAGCATCCAAAGCAGCTTGCTTCTTTTCTAGCCTGATTCTTTCTTTCTCTTCCTTCTTAGCTTCCACGAACAATGGGTATCCAACCACCACACAAATCTCCTTACTATTTCTGTAAATTTTGGAAATTCTTCTTTTCAATGTTAAATCAGTTGGATCCTTTTGTAGAATTCAATAGACTTAGCCAACAGCTTCTTCTCATCTGGCCTAGGTCTTTCAAACACTGTATGCATAGGATTCTTGTCTGAAAACTTAGAGTAGTTCCTTTTGGCCTTCATGATGAGATCTTTCTTTGGAGATTTGATGCAGGAAGTTTGAACTCTTTCCAGATAGTTCATACTTATGTCATTCACAGAAATTTTCATGACTTTAGAATGATGAGTGAAGACTTTGTCTGGCTTCTGAATTGGCCCAAACTTTTGTTGAATATCTGCATCTATTTTTCTCCATTTTTCTTTTATTTCCTTCTCTAGAGCTATAACATCAAGCATCTTGGGATTTGATTTCACCTCAAGCTTTCCAGCTACTCTTTGGATTAGATCAATGTTATCCAACACTGGTGGCTTTGTGAAAGTAATTGTTGGCACAATCACTTTGCTGACTTGTATGTTTAGCACTTTTTGCTCCCCCTCACTTTTTGATTCCCCTTGACTGAATAAGATAATTGAGCTTGCGTTCTCCCCCTTTTTGTTATCAGCAAGTTGAGTAGAAGAAGGGATTTGTGCTGCCACTAGCCTTTGAAGCAAGTCTGTTTGAAGTGCCTGATGTAGATGTATAGCTATTAGAGAGGCTTCCATTGCTGTCATTATTTTGTCCAAGAAATCCACCTTGGTGGCAAGATCAGTGTTCTTCCTTAATTATCTTTTAATATCAAGCATTGTAGCTTCTTGAAGTTTTGAATCTAATCTATCAGCTATATCCTTCTTCACTTGAGTGATCTCTGTTTTGATAGAAGTGATATCCTGATTGTGTTGGAAGCCTTGGATTTTTTGTAGTTGGAGAGAAGCAAGATGTGCTTGCAGAAGCTTCTTGGTGCTAGCATTTTTGGATGATTGAAGAGCAGACTGTGTTTGACTGATAAGTTGGATGAGTGTGGTCTTGAAATGATGTTCATCACATATCTCAGAGAAGGCCCATGATGGCATGCCTGATCTGGAACTAGGGCCTACTACTCCCCCTATGTCCAATGGCTCTTCTTCACTTTATTCATCCACACCACCAAAGAAATCTTCCGAACCACCAGTCTCATAGACAATATCACCAGCTGTAGAGAGCAGAGCCGTGATTGCATCCTTTGTTCTTTGCATAGACTGTGTGGTGTGCACCAAATTTAGCATTCTTTCTGTATTGTCATTGCCCTGTCCATCTAGAAGTTGATATGCTGGAATAGGGTGAGTAAATGTCTCAGCATCCAAGGAGGTAGAATCTATAACAGCTGGACTTTGCTGAGATAGTCCATCCATGTCTGCATCCTGGACATTCATTAACTCACTTGCAAAGACAACCACCCTTATTTCTCCTGTACCTGCATTTCTCTCATTATCTCTCTTTTCTTGCATCAAGGTCTCACCTTGACTTCCCACCCTCACACCCTCACCTTCACCATCTAAAGTGGGACTCCTCTCACTCACTGTTGCCAGTCCTGAAGAAATGGACTGCAGTAGATCACTCTTTTCCTCTCCTTTTTCCTAGGAGCAACCCAGACTCTCACTCAAATCACTCCCTTCCCTCAGTCCTAAGAGTGATTGCACTACTACTAAGTACTCTGCACTTGTAAGAATTGATGAAATTTGAAGCTGTGCAGAGACACCCGATGGATGAGGAATATCCATCGGGTTAGCAGTTTGACTATCCGACGGATGACTGCTGTTAAGCTTATCCGTCGGGATACAATCACTACTCGACGGATGATAAATATCCATTGGGATAGAAGAAATAATTGAGTTTGGAGTGGAGACTATTATAGACTCTATGCAGATTGATGAAAATTTTGGCACATATGTCTCAACAGTCTCAGAAAGAAATGGCAAGTGAGCCAACAAATCATCTAGAAGATGATGCTCACTTGCATGGATTTTTGGCTTCTCCAAGAGAGTGAAAGATGGAGAATTTGGAAGTGATGTGTTTATCATGTCAACATCCAATGAGTGTGTGGGAGAATTTGGTGCATCAGGTGCTTCAATTATAAGAGATTTTGGTTGTGACTCCACATTTATTGGAGCCACATCAACCTGACTTTGAGATAGTGCAGTGACTGGGTTTTTAGCACCAGTTTGCACAATGTGTGATCCTTGTGCATCCCCAAGGGTTTTTGGTTTCTTCTTTCTGGTATAAGTTTGGAGTGAGTTTGTGTCCCTTACCCTCTTGGCCTGTGCTACTGGTTGGGAGCTTGTTTCAATGGTAACATCCTTTTGGGAGGATAAAACCAGTAATGAGCTAATATCCCTATTAAGCACTGTAGTTGTTGAGAAACTGCAGTGTGGCTAGGCTGGGAAACACTCACCTCTCCATACTTATCCTTAGGGCTTATTTGATTTTCACCATATCCCTCACCTTTCTTGCCCACCTTCACACTCCCCTCTTTAGGTTAGGTGGATTTTACAAGTGATTTCTTTTAAAAGAAATCAGAGGGGGCTTTCTTAGCTTTGGATTTAGGAACTTTTGTTGGTTTGGTAGCTTGGGTAGGCAACTGTTGGGTCATTGACACAGTTGTCATAGCTACTGCAATATCAAATATTTTCAGATATTATTATTATTATTATTTGAAGTGTTTATATGATTTTTATACGAACTTTAGTGAATTGTCTGGTAATTGGAGTTGATGTTTTGGATTTTTATATGTGATATTCTTTGAGTATTCTAATTATTATATGTCTAGAATAAAATATAGATAATTGTGATATTTTCTGATAATTTTTGGGCTGTTATATGATTTTATAATAATTTATGGATTTATTAATTATTTTCTGAGTAATTATAAAACTATTTTATAAAGCCGGTAATCGTCCAACCTCAACCGTTTTTACGACCCGAAACTCTTCCAAAAACACCTTCCTAACCTAATCTGGATATTCTGAACATTTTTCGTGTTTTAACTTTTTCAATCCGGATTACGGTTTGACTCGTACGCGTCCCGGCATAAAATTTTCGATACGACAATTGTTTTGATAAATCAACAGAACCCGTATTCTCGAAAGACGGGATATTTTTACATTATTTTCTCATATGGTGTTTTATAAGAAGCTCCGTTTTGATAATTATACAATTCTGGTATAAAATTGTATCATTTTAATAGTTACTTAGTGGCTAAATAATCTATTTTCGGATCCGATAAGATCCAATAGGATACTTGTTACGTGTTTCAGATGCATTTATATGAATCGATCCGTAATTTGGATGTGTGTTTATTTGTGTTATTCGTTTTATCTCGTTTTATGTGTGTAGTTGAATATATTTTATGCGTGTTCGGGTTTTTATTAATTTAAGTATCGTTTTTGTTTCCAAAAATAAACGGACCGGGACCCCACCGGGACGTCAAACCCCACAAAATATGTGTTTTATTTTATAAGATTATATGTATTTCAAATACCCAGTATTTCTGCATTCTTGAATTATTCACAAATTTTGGGGAATTTTGATACGAACTTTATATTTTATCATTTTTATAAGTATTCCCCGTATTTATTATTTTGGATCTAATTATTATAATTAGGGGATAAAAACACCCTTAATTTATTTTGGAGTATAATTTCTGTAAAAATATAAATACCAGCCAATTATTTATTTTATTCATTTTTTTATAAAAATTTCTGAAATACTCAAGAACAATATTGGGGGTGAAATCTTGTTCTTCAACTTCAATCACGGTTTTTGATCGATTTAGCAAACCAAATCGGACGTTCTAGTAGTCAAAATCATCCTCTCGACGAGAGCTTTCTTTTGATATCAACATCTTGATCTGAGGTGAAGCATATTGCAAAATCGAATTTTGGGTATTTTTGTTCTTGAGAATTCGCTTTTGAATTTTAAGAGATTGTTTGATACTTTTATTAACTGATTAATGTTTCTGGGATCCTAAGGATCAATTTGGTATATAATTTCGTTAATTTTGATTAGGATTTCACAAAAACCGAGTTCTTGGTTTTTATAGTTTTTTAATTTGATTTTGTTAGTTGTTTGTGAATTGTTGATATGTTCGGATGGCAATAGATTTATGGGTTTGATAGCTTTAATTTGAGCCATATTTCACGAAGTTTGGTTTAGGATTGATGGGAATCGAGTTTTTCACCGGAAAACTCGAAGAAACCTCCGGCTTTAATGGCTTTTGGCCGGAGTTCAGCGTTGCAGTGTCGGGTGTTGTCGTTGCTGTACGTTCTGGGTTGGTGTTGTATTGATTCGAGGGGAGAAACGAAGGAAACGAGTACTAATTAGGGGGGGTTTGAGTCGCCGGAATCGTTTGCAGTGGCCAGAAGTGGTGACCGGACTCTAGGCTCACAAGAACACCGGTCGGTGTTCGACCCGAATCTGGCAAGCTTCTTGGCGACCAGACGGGTTATTTTTTTGACCCGACCTTGATTCTTCAGCCCTGAAACAAAATTTTGAAAAGTGTTTTTGACATTTCCTTTTTATTTTTAATTTAAAATTGTTTTCTTATTTCCAAAAATCATTTATTTTATTTTTAAAAATCATTTACTTATATTTTTAAATTCTAAAAAAAATTATTTACTTAATTATTTTAAGTTCCTAAAATTATTTTCTTTTATTATTTTCAAAAATCTAATTTGATTTAATTATTTATAATTCATTTTAGTTAATTATTTATGAATATAATTAATTGATTAAAATCGTTTAATCAATTAATTTCATTTATAAATAGTTAAATAAATGTAAATTATTTATAATTAATTCAAATAATTCCTAAAAATTGTTTTTAAGCTTTTAAAAATTATATTTTGGTATTTAAGAATCAATTAATATTATCATTAATTGATTTATTCCTAATTATTCGTATTTTATTCGTAGAAAATAAACCGTTCGTCCGATTAATACGAAACGAACGCGTCTAGACTCTGAAAAACATTACGGTTTCATTAAAACTACTTTTGAGACCCAAATCCTTTTATTTCTAAAGGTAACTTGTTTTACGAATCATTATGAGTCAATTTTTGATCGATAAATCATATTTTTGACCCGATTTGAGTTTTAAACATACCGAGTCGAACTTTTTTGACAAACCGAGTCATATGTGGTATGAATTATGTGATACATGAGTTATGTGTTTACGTGCTATGTGAATTACGTGCGTACGTGGGTCAGTGGTCATGTGTTTGACTGTCTTCTTTATATGCGGGTTATCGTATGGGTAGGCAATAGGGTTTTGACGCGCAATTCGTCGAGTAACTATTGTTTAGACGATTAAAATTGTATATTTTAATTATAGATACGAGTCTTTCAAGGCGATCAGGACCAGACGGAATGAATGAAGAGTAGAGTTGAATAGTATGGAATCTTGGGTTGCAGCACTGTATGAGCAGCAGATCAGAGATTTAGCGAAGTAAAAGATAGCGATGTCTCGAGATGCTAAACTAAGATAATTGGGTTGTTGCGAGTGTGACTAACTGCTAAAAACCAAAGGCAAGTATCCCTATCATCACTTATTGTTCAAATGATATTTATTTTGAATCTTATCATGCAAGTATTGCTTTCCCTATTCTCAGTTCAGAATAGATAAATGTTTTACATATCGCTGAATTAAAATGCTTATCATGCAAGTACCCTCTGTTATTCTATGTTCTAAATAGTTAAAGGATTTTACTTATCAAATTACTGGATTTATAAATGTTTTGGATTTTGAGAAAGATGATTTTATTGCGAGTATTTCTGCCCAAATGAATGGGGGAATAAAATTATTTAGGATGTCGATTGATTCGGCTCCTTTTTCAATAAAAAGGTTTTAAGATTGGAATGGTTACTGGTTACCGGTTACAGCATAGGTGATCGAGATATCGGTCCAGCAGTAATATCTTTAAAGGCGAGTATATGCCTTTTCTGGCACCCTGTAGGTACCGTAGGGCTGCGGGATACGGGTAGTACCTATATTTACGGTATGGCTGCGGGATACCGGTGCTGTTTCTTGACTGATCATCAGGAACAATATGAAATATAATTGGTTCCAATCTAAAATGTTATTTTCTAAATTATTTTGATATTCATAGAATAAATGATTTATCAACTATTTTGGTTTTGAATAAAGGTGAAATGCAGTTTTGATTCAGTTTCTGATTTCTCCTAATACTTACTTTGTTGTTAAATATCAAAGGTGGTATTAGTATAGATGATTAATGTTGACTTTAGTATGGGATGTTGTGAGCATTAAAGTTCGTACTGATATCTAATTTGATATGACAACAAAATGAGTATTAATATCAAGAGTTCGGTTTTGAATAAAGTTTATGATTCAATCCTTAATCAGTAAATGGTGGGTTATTCCAGCATGACATAGTTGAGTTTGCAGTTCTTTACAAAATCCATCATTTTATGATAGTCACCAGACTGTTGAATCTCCTTGTTCACCAAAGCTGAGAAGTTGTGTTTCTCATAGATATAACCGGTTTGAGACATGATTTTCACTACAGATGCCTTTGCTAGAGATTTGGAATTTGTAGAGAGAGAGTTTGCTTTTGAGAAGAAAGAAATTAAAGCAATTGAATCTTGAGAATGATAAAAGAAATGAATAAAAATGAATTTACTTTTATACTATCTCAAAAATTGACTGTCAAAAATAATAAATTGAAATAAAGTAACCAATAAAAATTTCCCAAAATAGCCGTTTAAAAATAAATAAACTGTAAAAATTCTGTCACTTATCCGTCGTGCCATGCTTACAAGCTATAAGTTTACTCGATGGATAATGTTCAGGGAATTAACGGTTAGGATTGAGACAATTCGACGGATGAGGATAAATCAGTTATCCGTCGAGTTATAAAATATTCCAGAAAAATAATTGATTTTATTGACAAATTATATTCCGACGGATAATCAAACTCGATGGATAATGATCATCCATCGGGATGTAAATTTTGACTTAGCCAAAATTTCATCCAAAACAAAAAAATCAATTAAATTTCTGGCTACATAACCACTTGCAAAAATATCTGAAATAATTTAAGAGTAATTAAGCATACCTAATTCACTTACCAACCTTGAAAAGGTGGATTCATCAAGTGGTTTGGTAATTATATCTGCATGCTGCTTTTCACTTGGAACAAAATACAGTTCCACAGTACCATTCATCACATGTTCTCTTATGAAGTGGTACTTGATGTTTATGTGCTTTGTTCTTAAATGTTGTATTGGATTTTCAGTGGTGGTAATTGCACTTGTGTTATTACAGAAAATAGAAATCCTATCCACTTGTAGACCATAGTCCAATAATTGGTTTTCCAGCTTCAGCTATAGAAGTAGAGACTGAATTTTGCTTTTTACTGAACCTGGACACAAGCTTGTTTCCTAGAAATTGACAGGTTCCTGTTATACTTTTTCTGTCTATTTTATAACCTACATAATCTGCATCTGAATAACCAATTAGATCAAAACCAGAATCTCTAGGGTACCAAATGCCAAGTTTTGGTGTTCCCTTGAGATATCTGAAAATTCTCTTAATAGCCATTAGGTGAGATTCTCTAGGATCATCCTGAAATCTAGCACAAAGACAAGTAGCAAACATTATATCTGGCCTACTTGCTGTTAAGTACAGAAGTGAGCCAACCATGCCCCTATAACTTGAAATATCCACAGACTTTTCCGTAGTGTTTAATTCAATCTTAATTGCAGTGGCCATGGGAGTTTTTGCAGATGTGCAATCTATTAGATCAAACTTCTTTAAAAGATCATGAATGTATATAATTTGACTAATGAATATTCCATCACTAACTTCCTTAACTTGTAAACCAAGAAAGTAAGTTAGTTCTCCCATCATGCTTATTTCATACTTACTTTGCATCAATTTGGCAAACTTTTTGCAAAGTTTTTCATCTGTAGAGCTAAATATAATATCATCTATATAAATTTGAACAAGTATACTAGAGCCATTAACATTTCTAAAGAATAAAGTTTTATCCACAGTACCTCTTGTGAAGTGATTTTCCAAAAGGAACTTTGATAAAGTGTCATACCAGGCTCTAGGTGCTTGCTTCAGTCTATAGAGTGCTTTCAAAAGATAGTAGACATGATTTGGGAAATTTGGATCTTCAAAACCAGGAGGCTGACTGACATAGACTTCCTCCTCCAAATCTCCATTTAGAAAATACTCCCATTTGATAGACCTTGAAAATGGCATGGGCTGCATCGGCTATAAAAATTCTGATGGCTTCAAATCTTGCAACAGGAGCAAAAGTTTCATCAAAATCTATTCCTTCTTGTTGACAATAGCCCTTAGCAACCAATCTAGCTTTGTTCCTAACCACTATGCCATTTTCATCCATCTTGTTTCTGAATACCCACTTGGTGTCAATTGGATTCTTTCCTTTAGGCTTGGGTACCAGCTTCCATACCTTATTCCTTTCAAATTGGTTTAGCTCCTCCTGCATAGCTAAAATCCAATCAGGATCCAATAAAGCTTCTTCTACCTTCTTTGGTTCTTCCTTAGATAGGAAGCTGCTATATAGACATTCTTCTTGAGTTGCTCTTCTTGTTTGAACTCTGAAAGACACATCACCAATGATGAGTTCAAAGGGATGATCTTTTGTCCACTTCCTTTGTTGAGGTAGATTAGCTCTAGATGAAGAGGACTCATTGTTGTCTTGATGTGTGATTGAGTTTTGATTATTAAAAACTCCCCCTGATTTTATGGATCTTTGATTTGAGAAAGGAGAACTTTCTGTAAGTGATCTATTCTGACTTTCAGCTTCTTTGGATGACCCGACGAATGGTGCATTTTGAGTTCCGACGGATGAAGCTGATTGCCTCCTGACAGATAAAGCAGATTGTCTCCCGACGGATGAAGCATTTTGCAACTTGATAGATGTTGAATTTTGTGCTTCATTGGTAGTATATTTTTCTATATTATCCTTTGATATTGTTTCTTGATCACTTTCATCATAACTGTCATCACTAATCATCTCAACATTAATAAATTTGAGGCTCTCATGATAATCTCCATCTTGCATTCCTTTAATATTCTTATCATCAAACACAACATGTATTGATTCCATAACAATGTTGGTTCTAGATTGTAGACTCTATATGCTTTACCAACAACATATCTAACAAAAATTCCTTCATCTACTTTGGCATCAAACTTTCCATTTTGATCAGTTTGATTTCTCAAGATATAACATTTGCAGCCAAAGACATGACGAAAATTTAGAGTTGGCTTCTTGTTCTTGAAAAATTGGTAGGGTTTCATACACTTTGCTGAATTAACCAAAGAAATATTCTGAATGTAGCATGCAGTATTTATAGCTTCAGCCCAGAAGTATGTAGGTAACTTTGATTCTTCAAGCATTGTCCTTGCAGCTTCAATAAGTGATCTATTCTGTTAGATATATTTGTGATATCATGTCTAATAATGATTTGTGTTTAGTTTTCAGATCTTAACTAACAGGACAAATCAGGACTTAACTGGAAATCAGTACTTATACTGAAATCAGAACTTAAGATATCAGAAGATATTCATCAGAAGATAATATCAGGACTTAAGAAGACTTTTAGTAAGGGAAGCCGGCTGATTGAAGGGAAAGAAGATCAAGACTAAACAAGAAGAGATATGCATGGAGAAGAATTCTATGAAGAATAGAAGACTTGGAGGAAAAGATAACTAATTGATATATTTCAGGATACAGAATTATATTCGATATTAATTAGAGATTATCTTGTAACTGTGTGGTATATAAACACATCACAGGGTTTACATTAGAAGTGTTATCATTATCGAGAATATTATTCATTGTAACCCTAGCAGCTCTTAGTGATATTGTTCATCGCTGAGAGAGAACAGTTCCATTGTAATACTGTTTTATTAATAAGATTATTCTTTGTTACATACTTGTGTTCTTAATTCGATTTGATTGTATTATACACTATATTCAACCCCCTTCTATAGTGTGTGTGACCTAACAAGTGGTATCAGAGCCTATGTGTTAACACACATACAGTAAAGATCCAAAACAATCATGTCTGAAGAAGAACAAACTCCAACCAAGCCCACCAAAACAGAAGAAACTCCAAAGACTCAAATCCACAGTCGATATGAGACTATTAGGGTTTCCATGCTGAGACCTTCTGAGTATCCCATATGGAAAGTAAAGATGGCTATGTTTCTGGAAGCTACAGATCCAGAATACCTTGACAGAATTTATGAAGGACCATATAAGCCAACCAAGCTCTCTGTTGTAGTTGCAGATCAGCCAGCAAAGACCTTACCAAAGGAGAAAAATGAGTATACAGTAGAAGATATCTCATCTATTGCCAAGGATGCAAAGGTAAGGCATTTGCTGCATAGTTCCATTGATAATGTCATGTCAAACAGGGTAATTAATTGCAAGACTGCAAATGAGATATGGGATGTTTTGGAAACAAGGTGTCAGGGAACTGATGCAATCAAGAAGAACAGGAAGACTATACTCACTCAAGAGTATGAGCACTTTGACTCAAAAGCTGATGAGTCATTAACTGGATTATATGACAGGTTTGTCAAACTCTTGAATGATCTGTCACTGGTGGACAAGGAATATGCTCTTGAAGATTCAAATCTAAAATTCCTGTTAGCTCTTCCTGAAAGTTGGGATTTGAAGTCTACTACTATAAGAGACAAATATGCTCTTGATGAAACTACTCTTGATGAAGTTTATGGTATACTCAAGACTCATGAACTTGAGATGGATCAAAGAAGCAAGAGGCATGGGAGAAAGTCAAGGACAGTTGCTCTTAAGGCTGAGGAGGAATTCCCCAAAGCGGCTGTCTGAAAGAAAGACAAAGGAAATGCTCTCATCATAAAAGTCGATTCAGATTCATCAAGTTCTGATAATGATGAGGATTCAGAAACTGAAAGTCTATCGGAGATGGATGTTGATGAAGAGATGATGAAATTGTGTGCTCTTATGATGAAGGGTATCACAAAGATAGCCTACGGGAAATTCAGAAAGGGAAAGAAGGTTTCCAGGAAAAGTGGAAGTTCTGATAAGAAGAGTTTCAGAAAATCTGAAGGCAGAGAAGGAAAGTCTGACAGAGGAGACTAATCAAATGTTAAATGCTACAATTGTGGTGAAAGAGGCCACATATCTCCTGATTGCAAGAAAGGAAAGAGTGACAATGGCAAGGCCCTTATCACAAAGAAGAAAAGCTGGACAGACACTTCAGATTCTGAAGATGAGGTGAACTATGCCTTGATGGCAAATGCTGATAGCATTCCTGATGCTACTGAGTTAAAGATACCTCAAACAACTTATGTTTTTCATACTGATGATATTACTGAGTTGAGATCTTATCTTAAAACCATATTCATTAGCTATAGAGATCAGACTTTAACATGTGATAGGTTAACTTCTGAAAATCTGGCTTTTAAGAAAAGGAATGACTATTTATAAAAAGAGTTAGTTATGTTCCATCAAACTCAGAAAGAAAGATATTATGCTTTTTATGTTAGAGATGAAGTGTTAAAATTGAATCAATCTCTAAAAACTGAGTTAGCAAAGGAAAGAGAGATTATCAGGACTTGGACTAACTCTGGCAGAACAACTCAGAATTTGCTAAGTAGTGGAAACTGGAAAGAGGGCTTAGGTTATGGAGATGATAAAAGTGAAATAGGAACTGAACAAATTAAGCCAATCATTGTTAAACAGACTACTAAGCCAAAGGTAAATCCTGTTAAGTTTGTAGCTAAAACTGTAAAGTCTGATTCTGAACAGATGAAAGATATTGAGATAGAAGTTAAGGCAAAGTCAACTTCTGACAAATTAAAACAGGATGAACCAGCTGAAGTTAACATAGGCTTAATGACTAAGAAACAGCTTAAGTATAAGCTGAAAGAGATTAAGAATGTAAGCAAGGTAAAGCCACCTAGGAAAAATAGCAATGGAAAGGAAGGTGTGAATAAAAGCAATAATTATAAGTCTGTTCCTAATGCTCCTAGAAAGAAATGCTATAACTGTGGAAACTCTAACCATCTTGCTTCTTTTTGCAGGAAGAATAAGGATATAAACTCCTTACCTCCTAAATCAGGAGTTAAAAGTCAGACTGTTAGGTTTAAACCACAAAATCATTGTTTTCATTGTGGTAGTTTATGGCATTCCATATATACTTGTAAGGAATATCACAGTTTGTACTATGATTATTATTAAAACCTTCTTTAAAGAAAGTTAGCATTATTCCTTCTAGTGTAAGTTCTGATGCAAAGTCTGATACTGTAAAATCTGATAAGAAAAATGTTAGCATAAACTCTGAAGTTAAATCCGCTGCAAATGCTAACAAACTCAATAAGGCCAAAGGATCCAAGCAAGTCTGGGTCCTTAAAACTAATCATTAGTGGTTTTTGTGATTGCAGGGCAACATGAAAAACATCATAGTTCTGGACAGTGGATGTTCAGGACATATGACTGGAAATAAAGCCCTATTATCAGACTTTGTGGAGAAAGCTGGCCCAGGAGTTTCTTATGGAGATGGAAACATGGGAAAAACTCTGGGATATGGCAATATCAATCTTGGGAATGTCATCATTGAAAAAGTAGCTCTAGTCTCAGGACTTAAACACAATCTGCTGAGTGTTAGTCAAATCTGTGACAAAGGTTACCATGTGGATTTCTTTGAAGAACACTGTGAAGTTGTAAGCAAATCTAAAGGCAAAGTTGTTCTGAAGGGATACATGCATGGTAACATTTATGAAGCCAAGCTTTCAACAAGTTATGATGGTTCTGTAATATGTATGTTAAGCAGAGCATCAATTGAAGAAAGTTGGGATTGGCACAAGAAACTCTCTCATTTAAATTTTAACAATATAAATGAACTAGTCAAGAAAGATCTTGTGAGAGGACTACCAAAATCAGTATTTGCTCCTATGGCCTTTGTGATTCATGTCAAAAGGCAAAACAGAGAAAATCTTCATTCAAGAGCAAGACTGAATCTTCAATTCTTGAGCCTTATCACCTACTACATGTTGATCTATTTGGTCCAGTGAATGTCATGTCTATTGCAAAGAAGAAATATGCTATGGTCATAGTAGATGAGTTTACCAGATACACATGGGTGTATTTCTTGCACACAAAAAGTCAAACTGCATCTATCTTGATTGATCATGTCAAACAACTGGATAAATTGGTTAAAGACTCTGTGAAAATCATAAGAAGTGATAATGGCACTGAGTTCAAGAATTCGATCATGGAAGAGTTCTGCAAAGACCATGGAATAAAGCAGGAATTCTCTGCTCCTGGAACTCCACAGCAAAATGGAGTTGTTGAAAGAAAGAATAGAACTCTTATTGAAGCTGCACGAACTATGCTTGATGAAGCAAAGTTACCAACCTACTTTTGGGCTGAAGCTGTGCAGACTGCTTATTTTACTCAGAATGCAACACTTATCAACAAGCATGAAAAGACACCATATGAGATGGTGAAGAAAAAGAAGCCAAATCTGAAGTACTTTATGTATTTGGATGCAAGTGTTTTGTTCTTAAGACTCATCCTGAACAGCTATCCAAATTTGATCTAAAAGCTGATGAAGGAATTTTTGTTGGATATCCACTTTTCATAAAAGCCTCCAGAGTCTACAATTTAAGAACAAGGGTTGTCATGGAATCTATCAATGTCTCTTTTGATGTTAAGAAGATTACTGGACTTGAAGATTTCAATGATCATGATCAGTTGAGATTTGAGAATGAAGTTTTAAATTCCGATTTTATAAATTCTGATAGTCTAAATCCTGACAGTCTAAATCCTGATACTGCAAACTCTGATGGGTTAAACTCTGATGTTATTGAAACTGTGGTGACTATGCCAAAGGAAAATGCACCTGTGCAGGGGGAGCATATAGAAGATCCAACCACATCTCAAAAAGCATCAGAATCTAGAATAGGCTCTTCAAGTTCTGGTTCATCAAGTTCTGATGAGCCAAGTTCTGATAATTCTGGAAACTCAAGTTCTGATAATTCTGGAAACTCAAATTCTGAAGGATCCAACTTAGAGAGCATAATTTCAGGGGGAACATCACAAAATGTTGATGGAGACAGCATGGATCATGGGGGAGCATCCAGTTCTAGAGATAACCTTCCATCTGCAAGGAAGTGGACTAAAGCACATACACCTGACTTGATTATTGGAGATCCTGAAACAGCTATAAGAACTAGAACATCAACATCAAATGATTGTCTCTATCACTCTTTTCTTTATCAGACTGAACCAAAGAAAGTGGAAGAAGCTCTTCAAGATACTGATTGGGTACAAGCAATGCAGGAAGAGTTAAATGAATTTGAAAGAAATAAAGTCTGGACCCTAGTGCCAAGACCAAAGAACAGATCTGTTGTTGGTACAAAGTTGGTGTTCAGAAACAAAACTGATAGTGATGGCATAATTACAAGGAATAAAGCAAGGCTGGTTGCAAAAGGATATTCTCAACAGGAGGGAATTGATTATGATGAAACATTTGCACCAGTTGCTAGATTGGAAGCCATAAGGATATTTTTGGCTTATGCTACTCACAAAAAGTTTATAGTCTTTCAAATGGATGTAAAAAGTGCTTTTCTTAATGAAGAATTAGAAGAAGAAGTATATGTTGAACAACCTCCAGGTTTTATAGATTCAAAATTTCCTCATCATGTCTACAGACTTGACAAAGCACTTAATGGCCTTAAGCAAGCTCCAAGAGCATGGTATGAGACATTAGCTCAGTTTCTTCTGGAAAGTGGATTTAACAGAGGGACTATTGACAAAACATTGTTTTATCTTAACCATGGAAAAGATTTACTTTTGGTGCAGATATATGTTGATGATATCATTTTTGGTTCTACAAATGACAGACTTTGTAAAAGGTTTGCCAAGCTAATGCAGTCAAGATATTAAATGAGAATGATGGGAGAACTTAGCTATTTTCTGGGCCTTCAAGTCAAGCAGAATGAAGAAGGAACTTTTACTTGTCAATCTAAGTACACCAGAAATTTGTTGAAGAAATTTTGAATGCAAGATTGTTCAAGTGCATCCACTCCTATGGCCACTGCAACAAAATTGGATAAAGATACTGGTATATCAATAGATATTACTGATTACATAGGTATGATTGGCTCAATACTCTATCTAACTGCAAGTAGACCTGATATCATGTATGCTACCTGTCTTTGTGCAAGATTTCAAGCAGATCCAAGAGAACCTCATCTAATAGCTGTAAAAAGAATTTTCAAGTACTTAAAGGGTACAGCTGATCTAGGATTGTGGTATCCTAGAGAATCAGACTTTAAGCTAATAGGTTACTCAGATGCAGATTTTGCAGGATGCCAATTTCTTGGAGACAGATTAGTTTCTTGGTTTAGCAAGAAATAAAAGTCAATTTCCACATCAACTGCAGAAGCATAATACATTGCTGCAGGAAGCTGTTGTGCACAGATTCTTTGGATGAAGAATCAGTTACTGGATTATGGGTTAACATATTCTAAAATCCCTATTTACTGTGATAATCAAAGTGCTATTGCTATGACAGGTAATCCAGTTCAACACTCAATGACAAAGCACATCAGCATTAGGTACCACTTCATAAAGGAACATGTGGATGAAGGTACAGTGGAATTGCATTTTTTCCAACAGATCAATAACTAGCAGATATCTTCACAAAACCACTGTGTGAAGCTACTTTTACAAGATTGGTAAATGAACTTGGAATGGTTTCAGGTTCTTTCTCTAAATCTGCTTAGTTTATGTTCTGATACATCAGACTTTATGATCAGTATTTACAGATTTTACTACCTTTGTGTAATCTGTGCTTAAATTGAATTTTCTAAGTGCTGATTGTTGTCTGATGTGAATTTCTAAACTCTGATAGTGATATAAATGTTTCCGTGACTATTCATTCCAATGAGGATAACTGTGCTAGATGCTGACCTAGTAGTCTTTAATATACTAATAAACCCATGTTTGAAGTAATTGTTTATGTGGAAATCTTTTAACACAAGCAAATTCTGATATTGAGCTTGGTTAAAGTTTACTTTATGTATCTTATTACTAAGTCAAAAACTAGAATAGTGCTTCATATCTGTTAAGTTCTGATGTTAGTAAATCTGATGGATGTACTAAGTGCTGCTAAGCCTCACTTATCAAAAGAAAAAGGAAATAAATAAATATCAGGTACTCCTTTGAGATCTAGAGAAAAATATATGTGGAAGGGAAGACCCAAGTGCATTGCTGGTATTAAGTAAAATGCATTAGAAAAGCAAAATAAAATTTTCTTGGTGACTTTTCACAATCTCTGATTACTGGAGAAATACTCTGATAATAGCATAAATTCTGATAAGCAGTTGTGACTCACTTACACTGAGAAACCACTATAAAAAGGAATTTCAAAAGATGCATAAAATGAGCACAAAATAATTGAGGTGGATTCATGCATGAACTCATTCTATAGTAGACTTCAGAATAATGAAAAATTTTAAGCAAAGTTCTTAGTTATGCCTTATTTCTAAGATGTACTGAAGTGAATCAGACTTTACTCTTTGTCTGATATTTAGCTTAATGAACACACATACACTCCATATGAATGATAAAAATTATTGTGGTGATAAATGTTATTTTGGATGAACAGTTTAAGTGTCAGTTGCATAAATTCTGAGGACAAGTTCTGATGAAAGTTCTGATGATTAAGTTCTGATGTACTCATATCAGTATTTGTGTGAAGAATTACAGAAATAAACATTCACTTTTCGAGTAAAGGAGCCATATTCTGATGACTTTTAAATTATGATAATAATCAAGTTCTGATGTTGATGTGGCAATATTTATTTACTTGGTTTATTTTTGGTCATTACTTGAACGGTCATATTTTTGCAGAATATTGGTTTATGTAAGATAAAGCAGTAATAATCATTTGTTTAGTGGGAACATTTTAAAAAAAACTGAACGTGCAAATGTAATTAGTACTTATTTACCGTGCCCATTAACTTTTGCCTTAACTGCTGCATGCCTGACAGGTGTAAAGGTCTGTTTCACTTCTTATTAACTGTTGTCACGTGGGGTGTCTTAGTAAAAGAGATAAAAGATTTTCAAATCTTTTATTTTCATTTTTATTCTACTCTCTTTCTTTTCTTATTCTCTCTCACATTTTCTGACGGTTTTCTTTACAGACATTTTCTCAAACACCTTATAGGCACTCTAATTTCTCACTTATTTCTGATGGCGCCCAAGGATTTAATTGTTGATGGACCAAGTTTGTACCAAATAACTATGTTGCAATCTTGAAGAAGGCTGAAGCTCCATCAGATCTGCACTTTGTGCAAGATTTATTAGCCAATAGTGAGATTGGTTATGCTTTGACCTAAACCCAATCTATTTCAAGCAAACAAGTGCTGACATTTTGGCGAACTGGGCTATTTGATGATGGTGGTGCTACTTGTACTCCAAGCATTGTTTTCACATCAGGAGATGTCGAGCATGTGGTTACTCCTGGAGCAGTTCGTAAAGCTCTCCACTTACCTGAAGGTTGCACATTCTCAACAGTGGAGGATCCTGTCTTACAGTAGCTCATGGCCAGTTTGGGCTATGAGAAAAGTTTGGGAAAGCTGGGTCAACTGAAAAGAGCAAATATCAGAAAGGAATGGAGCTTTTTCTTTGATTGTATCACTAAGGCATTCGCCAATAAATGCTCCAACTTTGATGCTATTCCAATCATGAGTCAGCAAATCGGGTATGCCCTTATTCATCAAACTCATTTTGATTTTGCAAGTGCTGTGCTAGGTTTCATAGGGGATAGGATGACAGAGGATAGGAATGTAGTATACTTTGCTAGATTCTGTCAGCTTATATATACTTTATGTTGTGCTGATGAACCCCAAGCTACCAGTGATTTAATTGCACCCTTTAAGCTTGCAAAAAGGGCTTTTAATGATTTGTTAAATGCTGACATTAAGAAATAAGTGCAGAGACCCTTACAGATTCCTCAGTTAGTAAAACAGATCTTGGTAAATGCTGATCCACAAACATACACATCTGTTTATCCTGATGTTCAATCCACCAACTCATCACAACTAACACAACAACCATCATAACATACCACAACTACACAAACACCTCAAACTTCTCAACCTCAACCAACTCAACCATCTATCAGGACATATTTCAAACCATCACAGTCATCTCAACCTCAACCTTCAGCACATCCAGTGAAGCCTTCATCTTCTAAACCCAAGAGGACTAAGATAGTACCTCAGTCTCAACAGAAGAGAAGGAGAATTATTCTGAGATATGAGTCAGACAATGAGGAATAGGTTCTAATATCAGAACCTGTTATTGTAGAAGCTAAGAAGATCTCTTCTCAGAAAGATGCTGAAACTGGGAGTTCTAGGCCCCTCAAAAGGCTTAGAAAGCTAAATTCTGATGATGAAGCTCCCAAATCTCTAATTCTGCAAAGAGACTTAAAAAGCAAAGAGCCATGAGGGCTGTAAGTGTATCATCACACTCTGAAGAAATTCTGGAAGCAGCAGCAAAGGATGGGGGTTAGGAATCTTTGATCCCAACTGAACTTATAGTCATTGAATTACTTCCCACAGCTGAATCAGACTTTACTCAAGCTCCAAAGTCTCCTATTCAAGAGCAAGAGGATATTCCAGAGCAAGTGTCACCCCTCCTGTGTCTCCTGTAATTGTCCAATACATACTGAAGACCTAGGTACAAGTGCTGAAATTTATTCATAACTTGATTGTGCCTGAGGTTCTGTACCTGGAAGCTCCACCAACACAACTCACTCCACCAACAACACCAATTCTAGATGCTGATGTCAATGAAGATATTCCAACAACACCAATTCTGAATCTGGATGATGAAAATCAGATTTTAGGTGAGCATCAACCTTTGGATGTTGATCAGAACTTAGTTGCAGATCAGAATTTAGAGGATGATGTTGAAGCCTCTATAGCCTCACATACTGTTATTCTATCAGAGGATGTTGATACAGCAGGAACTATAAGTTCTGATGCTGACAATGCTGAATCTACTGGTGAAGCTGCTAATAATCTAGATGCTGATGCAGCTGGTTCTTCAAGACATGCACCTCAATAAACAGTTAACAAAGCTGATTTAATCAAGAAGTTTGTTAGAGAGGATGCACCAGTACCTTGGAGTGAAACTCCTAGAGGAAAGGAGTGGACTAAGGAATGGAACTCAGTTAGTTTTGTTCCTACTGAAAAAATTCTTGCTGAGCACCTTGCCAAAGCTGATGAAATGTTGATAAATGATGATTTCAAGGCACAGCTGAGAGTTACTGCAATGAGTACTAGGCACCTTCAAGGTCAACACTCAATAACTCATGACAAGGTGAATAAAATTATAGAATCTTTGATCTAGCAAGATATGAATATAAAATTAGAAAAGAACAGATTTTTCAAGCCAGCCTTTGACAGAATTGGGTATATTGAAAAAACTCAGGAGAAGCAACAAGCTCGGATTGATGAAATTCTAAAGGATCAAGCTTCTCATCAAACTCAACTCAATGAGATCCAATCCTCATTGGAATTGCTTATCTCTCTTCTTTTACCTGCTGATGCCAAAAAGGGGGAGAAAGTAATTAAGTCCAAATGTAAATCTACTCAATCACTAAAGGGTAAGGATGATGGAAATGATTACCAGGGAAACTCTGGAATGGGTAGAGGTCATGGTCAAGGTAAAGGTTTTTCATCAAGCAAAGATGGAACTACAAGTCAAAGAACAAGTTCTGATACTGGTAAAAGGATAAGTTCTGATACTGGTAAAATGATAAGTTCTACTGAACATCTGGAACTTGATGAAGAGATTTCAAAGAGATTATTTCTTAAAGAAAATTCTGGAATGGACTTTGAAAGTCTAAAGGAAGAAGAAGCTAGACTTAAAGAAGAAATTGTCAACTCCAAGTCTAAAGCTTCTATTGTTGAAAAGAAACTTCCAAAACCTAAGGGTATTGTGATTAAGGAGAGGACAAATGCTGAGGCAACCAAATCCAAATCACAAGTGGAGGTAGATCCAAGATCCAAGGGCAAAGAAAAAATTGATGAACCTGTAAAGGTATATGCGCCAGTCATGGATGAAGAAATAATTGATGATGAAGATGCTAGTCTGATTTTGAAGAAAAAGGATATTCAAACAACCTCTGACATGGCTCATGTTGTTCAAGATCAGGACTTAGTAAATTCTCATATTTCATTGAAGCAAGCAACCTCTGACATAGCTCAAGTTGGCTTGATATCAGAAGCTAAGGAAAAGGTAACCTCTGACATTGCTCATGTTAAACCTTCAAAGATTCTACTACCAGGATTCACCAAAGCTCAACAAACTCAACCTTTGAAGACTACATCAAGTGGTTTTGAAGCAAGAGTTGTTACAGGAAAGGAAGCAAGAGACAAATCTGGATTGGGTATTTCGAAAGAGAAGAGAATACACAACACTACCAATGATCCAACTTCCTTAAGTGAACCAGGTGTAGGAGCAACTCCTGAGAGATTGAATCAACTTGAATCTGTACAAATGGTTTACCATTCTGTTTTAAAAGAAGATGTTATGTTATACTTTATGACAGATGGGAGGGTATTCCAGATAAGGGAGAATGCAATTTCATTGAAGTATTTTGAAGAACTAGAACATGTTCTATTTCTACTTCAAGTGAAAAATAGATCAACAGATGGTACTGCAGGGTGTTTAAAATCAAATATTCAAAGACAGAAGAAGCTTTACTCTGTAAATTCTGACAGCCCATACTGTCCCATGTACAGATCTCACAGAGGAGAAATTATTGAAATGAAGCCTAATACTGCTAAAATCATCACTATATTTTCTGGTATTAAGGGACTTGAATTTAATCTTGAGTCTGACAAAGCTTACATCATCAGACTAGATCAGGATATAAGGAAAGCTAAAATAAATGATATCGGGGCTACTATCTTTCAAACTGGTGAAGATACAGTTGAATTGAAGAATGCTAAAAGGAGGATGGTCAATGAACTTTGATATGCTGAGAGATGTTTGTTGAAGAACTATCTCAGAACAACTCCTGATATCAAAGAGATCAGAAATTGAAGCCAAGTCAAAGATCTACAACTGCTTAAATTCTGAAGGATATACAGACTGAAGCTGTTATCAGACCTTGAGGATGGTAAAGCTACAAGGATTGTAAGTTGTAGTTTACTTAACAGGACAAATCAGGACTTAACTGGAAATCAGTACTTATACTGAAGTCAGGACTTAAGATATCAAAACTTAAGTTGTCAGAACTTAATTTATCAGGAGATATTCATCAGGAGATAAGGAAGGCGACTGATTGAAAGGAAAGAAAATCAAAACTGAAACAAAAAGATATATGCATGAAGAAGAAGAATTCTATAGGGAATAGAATACTTGGAAGAAAGGATAACTAATTGATATATATTAGGAAGCAGAATTGTATTCAATATCAATTAGAAGATTATCTTGTAACTGTGTAGTATATAAACACATGCATAGGGTTTACACTATATGTGTTATCATAATCGAGATTATTATTAATTGTAACCCTAGCAGCTCTCGTGATAATTTGTTCATCACAGAGAGATAACAGTTCTTTGTAACAGAGTTTATTGTGTTGAATAAAATCTGTGTTTTGTTACTTGAGTTCTTATATTCGATTTGATTGTAGTAAACACTGTATTCAACCCCCTTCTACAATGTGTATGACCTAACAGAGTACGATGGGAGAACATAGCTATTTTCTGGGCCTTCAAGTCAAGCAGAATGAAGAAGGAACTTTTATATGTCAATCTAAGTACACCAGAAATTTGTTGAAAAAATTTGGCATGCAAGACTATTCAAGTGCATCCACTCTTGTGGCCACTGCAACAAAACTGGATAAGGATACCGGTACATCAGTAGATAATACTGATTACAGAGGTATGATTGGCTCACTACTCTATCTAACTGTAAGTAGACCTGGTATTATGTATGCTACTTGTCTTTGTGCAAGATTTCAAGCAGATCCAAGAGAACCTCACTTAACAGCTGTGAAAAAAAAAATTCAAGTACCTTAAGGGTACAGCTGATCTAGGATTGTGGTATCCTAGGGAATCAGACTTTAAGCTAATAGGTTACTCAGATGCAAATTTTGCAGGGTGCAAAATTGACAGGAAAAGCACAAGGGGAAGCTGCCAATTTCTTGGAGGCAGATTAGTTTCTTGGTTTAGCAAGAAACAAAAGTCAATTTCCACATCAACTGCAGAGGCAGAGTACATTGCTGCAGGAAGTTGTTGTGCACAAATTCTTTGGATGAAGAATCAGTTACTGGATTATGGGTTAACATTTTCTAAAATACCCATTTACTGTGATAATCAAAGTGCTATTGCTATGACAGGTAATCCAGTTAAGCACTCAATGACAAAGCACATCAGCATTAGGTACCATTTCATAAGGTAACATGTGATGGAAGGTACAGTGGAATTGCATTTTGTTCCAACAGATCAACAACTAGCAGTTATCTTCACAAAACCACTATGTGAAGCTACTTTTACTAGATTGGTAAATGAACTTGGAATGGTTTCAGGTTCTTTCTCTAAGTCTGTTTAGTTAATGTTCTGATACATCAGACCTTATAATCAATATTTACAGATATTACTATCTTTATGTAATCTGTGCTTAAATTGAAATTTACCTAAGTGCTGATTGTTGTCTGATATGAATTTCTAAACTCAGATAGTGATATGAATGTTTCTGTGACTATTCAATCCAATGAGGATAACTGTGTTAGATGCTGACCTAGTAGTCTCTAATATACTAAAAATCCCATATTTGATGTAATTGTTTATGTGGAAATCTTTTAACACAAGCAAATTCTGATATTGAGCTTGGTTAGGTTTACTTTGTGTATCTTATTACTAAGTCAAAAACTAGAATAGTGCTTCTTATATGTTAAGTTCTGATGTTGGTAAATCTTATGGATGTACTAAGTGCTGATAAGCCTCACTTATCAAAAGAAAAAGTAAAGAAATAAATATCAGGTACTCCTTTGAGATCTAGAGAAAAATATATGTGGAAGGGAAGACCCAAGTGCATTGCTGGTATTAAATAATATGCATTAGAAAAGCAAAATAAAATTTTCTTGGTGACTTTTTACATTCTCTGATTACTGGAGAAATACTCTGATAATAGTATAAATTCTGATAAGCAGTTGTGACTCACTTACACTGAGGAGCTCCTGTGAAAAAGAATATCAAAAGATGCATAAAATGAGCACAAAACAGTTGAGGTGGACTCATGCATGAACTCATTCTATAGTAGACTTCAGACTAATGAAAGATTTTGAGCAAAGTTCTTAGTTATGCCTTATTTCTAAGATGTACTGAAGTGAATCAGAATTTACTCTTTGTCTGATATTTTGCTTAAATCACACACTTACACTCCATATGAATGATGAAAATTACTGTGGTGATCAATGTTATTTTAGATGAACAGTTTAAGTATCAGTTGCATAAATTCTGAGGACAAGTTATGATGGAAGTTCTGATGATTAAGTTCTGCGGAAACCATATCAGTATTTGTGTGAAGGATTACAGAAATAAACATTCACTTTTTGAGTACAGAAGCCATATTCTGATGACTTTTAAATTCTGATAATAATCAAGTTCTGATGCTTACGTGGCAGTATTTATTTACTTGATTTATTTTTGGTCAATACTTGAACGGTTCTATTTTAAAAAGAATATTGGTTTAAGTGAGATAAAGACAGTCATAATCATTTGTTTAGTGGGAAGAGTTTTTTTTTTGAAAAACTGCATGTTCATAGTAATCATTACTTATTTCCCGTGTCCATTACCTATTGTCTTAACTACTGAATGGCTGACAGGTGTAAAGACTGTTCCAATTCGTCTTAACTGCTGTTAAGTGGCGTGTATAAGTAAAAGAGAGAAAAGGTTTTAAATCTTTTATCTACTTTTGTATTCTATACTCTCTCTTTTCTCTTATTCTCTCTATATTCTCTGACGGTTTTTACACAGGCATTTTACCAAACATCTTTCAGGCATTCTTATTTCTCACTTATTTTTCAATGGCACCCAAGGATCTAATCTTTAATGGAGCAAAGTTCGTCCCCAACAACTACACTGCCATTCTAACCAAGAGTGACGCTCCGTCAGAACTTCATTTTGTTCAGGACTTCTTGGCTCACAGTGAAATAGGGTTCGTTTTGACGCAGCCATCTACTTTATCTGGAACTCCAAGCATCGTTTTTATAGCAAAGGAGGTGGAGTACGTTGTTACTCTGGCAATAGTCAGGAAATCTCTACATCTACCTGAGAACTTCCAGTTCAGTTATGCTGTTGAGGAGCCATTGCTACAACAAATGATGGCTAATTTAGGGTATGAGGAGATTTTGGCAAAGTTGGGCCAACTTAAACGCCCACATATTCGAAGAGAATAGAGCTTTTTCTTCGATTGCATCACCAAGGCGTTCACAAACAAATGCTCAAATTTTGATGCCATTCCGATTCTGACTCAACAAATTGGGTATGCTCTCCTAAACCAGTCTCACTTTGATTATGCCAATACTGTGTTATGTTTTATAGGAGATAGAATGAAAGAGGACAGGAATGTAGTTTACTTTGATAGGTTCTGTTAGTTAATTTACAATTATTGTACATCAGATGAACCACAACTAGCAAGTGAACACATAGAACCTTTTAGGTTAGCAAAAAGGGATTTTACTGACCTTTTAACTGCTGATAACAAAAAGAAAGTTCTGAGACCCCTTAGAATTCCTTTAGCAGGAAAGCAAGCCCTTGTAAATGCTGATGCTGATACTTACTCTGTATTATATCCTGTTGTTCCACAACAACAACAACAACCACAACCACAACAGCCATCAGAACCTACTACTGCCACTCAACAAACACACACATCAGAACATGCCAACCAACCATCAGCACATAATCAGGTGAAGCCTTCTTCTTCTAGAGCAAAGAGGACTAAGACAGTACCTCATGCACAGCAGAAAAGAAGGAAGATGATTTTAAGAGATGAGTCTGATGATGAGGTACAGGTTCAACCATTCGAACCTGTTGTAGAAGTAGCTGAGAAGGTCTCTTCTCAGACAGCTCAAGAAACTGGGAGTTCTAGGCCCCTAAAAAGGCTTAAAAAGCTAAACTCTTATGATCAAGCTCCCAGAGTCTCTCTACCAGCTAAGAGACTTAAAAAGCAAAGATCAAGGAGTGTTGTAGAAGAATCAATCTTTGAAGAAGGAATGGAAGCAACAGATGTGGAAGGGGGTCAGGAATCTCTGATCCACAAGAACCTACTGTAGTTGAATCTCTTCCAAGTGATGAGCTAGAACTTCATGAAGCTCATAAATCTCCAATCCAAGAGCCAGAGACTACTCCAATGTCTACACTTCCTGTTTCTCCAATAAACTCTCCAGTACATGCTGAAAACCTAGGCACAAGTGCTGAAATTGATATCAACAACTTGGATGTGCCTGTGGTCTTGTATCTGGAAGCTCCATCTACTTCACATCTTTCTCAGCACACTCCACCAACAACTCCATTGCTAGATGTTGATGTCCATGAAGATGAGTCTTCTATTGCTTCACATACAATCATTCTATCAAAAGATGCTGATATTGAAGATTCTGCAAGTTCTGCTGAAGAAAATACTGATGAAGCTGCTACAAATATAAATGCTGATGCAGCTGGACCTTCTGGACATGCACCTCCACAAACAGTTGGTAAAGTTGAATTGATTAAGAAGTTTATGAGAAAGGATGCACCAGTTCCTTGGATTGAAACTAACAGAGGAAGAGAGTGGATCAAGGAGTGGAACAAAGTTGATTTTGTTCCTACTGCAGATGTTCTTGCTGAGCACCTGGCTAAAGCTAATGAGATGCTGATGAATGATGACTTCAAAGCACAGCTCAGAGTTCTTGTATTGAGTACCAGGAACCTTCAAGGTAAACACTCAATAACTCAATCCAAGGTGGAAAAACTTTAAGATATAGTGACTAAGCAAACCATGAATGTCACATTGGACAAGAAATTTTTTTTTAAGCCAGCCTTTGACCACATTGAGTATATAGAAAAGACTCAAGAAAAGCAGCAAGCTCAACTATCTGATATTTTAAAGAATCAAGCTGCTCAACAAAACCAACTCAATAAAATCCAAAACTCTGTGGAATTGCTTCTCTCCCTGCTTCTACCAGATGATGCCAAAAAGGGGGAGAAAGTAATTAAGTCCAAATGCACAACTGATCAACCACTGAAGGGTAAGGATGATGATAATGAAGACCAGGGAAACTCTGAAAGGAGTAGAGGTCTAAGTCAAGACAGGGGTTCTTTATCAAGGGAAGCCAGAACTATTAGTCAAAGCACAAGTTCTGATACTAAAATGATAAGTTCTGATGAACAAACTCTGAAACTTGATGAAGAGATGTCCAAAAGGTTGTTCCTAAAGGACAATCCAGGCATGGATATTGAAAGTCTGAAGGAAGAAGAGTTTAGACTAAAAGCTGAAAATGACAAATCTAAGTCAAAGTCTAAAATTCAAGTCACAGCAAAGAAACCACCTAAGCCTAAGGGCATTGTGATCAAAAAGAGGACAAATATTGAGGCATCTAAGGCCAAGTCCAAATCATAGGTGGAAGTTGATCCTAGATTCAAGGGTAAGGCAAAAGCTGATGAATCTATAAAGATATATCTGCCAGCCATGGATCTGGAAGTATATGCTGATGAAGGTACAAGTATGATTTTGAAGGAGAAAATGAATATTCAAGCAACCTCTGACAGAGTTCAAGTTGTCTTGACATCAGAAGAAAAGGAAACCTCTGACATTGCTTATGTTAAACCTTCAACAGTTCTACTACCTGGGTTTACTAAAGCTCAACAATCTGCTTAATATATGAAGACTTCAACAAATGTTTTTCAGGGTAGATTGATTCAAGGGAAGGAAGCTAGGGATAAAAAAGGACTGGGTAATGCTGATGAGAAAAGAATAAACAACTCTACCTCAGATCCTACATCTCTTACTGAACCTGGAGTAGGGATAACTCCAGAAAGACTAAATCAATTAGAGTCTGTACAGATGGTCTACAACTCCAAGCTGAAAGAAGACATAATGCTTTATTTTATGACAGATGGGAGAGTATTCCAAATAAGAAAGGATGCAATTCGGTTGAAGTATTATGAAGAACTGTAACATGTTTTATTTCTACTTCAAGTGAAGAACAGGTCAACAGATGGTGCTGCCAGATGCTTAATATCTGATATTTAGAGGCAGAAGAAAATTTACTTTGTAAAGTCTGAAAGACCATACTATCCAAAGTACAGAGCTCACAATGGTTATTTAGTTGAGATGAAGCCCAATACCACCAAGATCACTACTTTTCTGGGTATTAAGGGTGTTAACTTTAATATGGAGTCTGGAAAAGCTTATCTGATCAGACTGGATCAGGAAATAAGGAAAACAAAGATTAATGATCTCAGGGCTGCTATCTTTCAGACAAGAGAAGATACAGTTGAACTTAAAGATGCTAAAAGGAGGATGATAAATGAACTTGAATATGCTGAGAGAACTCTTCTGAAGAACTATCTCAGAACAACTCCTGACATTCAAGAGATCACATACTGAAGCCAGGTCGAGGACTACAACTGTTAAATTTTGAAAGATATACAGGTTAAAGCTGATATCAGACTTTAAGGATGGTATAAGCTACAAGGACTGTGAGTTGTAGTTATCTAGTCAAATTCTCATATGCATTTGTACTTAATGTTTTTGACATCATCAAATATCTATTGAACTTGTATATTATGCTAATTTATAAGTTGGGGAAGATTGTTAGATATATTTGTGATGTCATGTCTAATAATGATTTGTGTTTAGTTTTCAGATCTTGACTAACAGGACAAATCAGGACTTAACTGGAAATCAGTACTTATACTGAAATCAGAACTTAAGATATCAGAAGATATTCATCAGAAGATAATATCAGGACTTAAGAAGACTTTCAGATAAGGAAGGCGGCTGATTGAAGGGAAAGAAGATCAAGACTAAAACAAGAAGAGATATGCATGGAGAAGAATTCAATGAAGAATAGAAGACTTGGAGGAAAAGATAACTAATTGATATATTTTAGGATACAGAATTATATTCGATATCAATTAGAGATTATCTTGTAACTGTGTGGTATATAAACATATCATAGGGTTTACACTAGAAGTGTTATCATTATCGAGAATATTATTCATTGTAACCCTAGAAGCTCTTAGTGATATTGTTCATCGCTGAGAGAGAACAGTTCCATTGTAATACTATTTTATTAATAAGATTATTCTTTGTTACATACTTGTGTTCTTAATTCAATTCGATTGTATTATACACTGTATTCAACCCCTTTCTACAGTGTGTGTGACCTAATATGTTCTTTCATCCCACTACTCTACTTTATTGTGGAGTTCTTCCTGCTGAAAACTCATGCATAATGCCATTCTCTTCACAAAATGCTCTCACAACATAATTCTTGAACTCATGTTCCATTTTCACTCCTGATTCTTCTAACTTTGAAATCTGGATGATTGTTGACTTGCCTTATGTGATTGATGATGATTTCACTAGCCTCATCTTTAGACTTTAGGAAATATGTCCAAGAGAACTTTGAGAAATCATCTACAATTACTAGGAAAAATCTTTTCCTTGAGATGGACAACACATTGATTGGTCCAAACAAATCCATGTGTAGCAATTGCAGAGGTTCTTCAATTATTGAATCAATATTCTTCTTGAATGATGCTTTAATCTGCTTTCCTTTCTGGCAGGCATCACACAGTCCATCCTTAGAAAACTCCACTTGAGGAATACCTCTAACCAGTTCTTTCTTGACAAGTTCATTCATGGTCTTGAAGTTTAGATGGGATACCTTCTTGTGCCACAACCAACTTTCATCTTGACTTGCTTTACTGAGAAGGCAAGTAACAGATTCTATATTTGATGAGTTAAAATCATCTAGATACACATTTCCTCTTCTCACACCAGTGAGAACCAATTTGTTGCTTCTTTTGTTAGTCACAACACAGGCTACTGAATTGAAGGTTACTGAATTGCCCTTATCACAAAGCTGGCTGATACTCAGTAAATTATGCTTGAGACCATCCACTAGGGCAACCTCCTCAATGATGACATCATCTTTTGAAATCAAGCCATATCCCACAATATAACCCTTGATGTTATCTCCAAAAGTAATACTTGGGCTAGCTCTCTCCTTGAACTCTGTGAGCAGGGTAGAATCTCCAGTCATGTGTCTTGAACAACCATTATCCAAGTACCACAGATTCTTTCTGTTTCCCTGCACACATCAAAACCAAATCAAGTTGATTTTGGTACCCAAGTTTCCTTGGGTCCTGCCTTGTTAGCTTTCTTCTTTTGTTTCTTAGGTTTGATCTCATTTGAATTAGGGATATTAGATTCATCCTTAGTCATCTGAGTTAGACCTTTGAAACCAGTCATTAAAATAGAATTATCATGCACATTTTGATTAATAGGAAAAGGTATGCTATTTGTAAACATGTTATTCCAGTAAGGCATGCTAAATGGAATTTGAGGCATACTAAATGCAGCATAATAAGGATTAGGTGCAAATGGCATATTAGCAAATTGTGCATTCATATTTTATGCAGACATAACATTCATAGGCATAGAATGCATGACATTCATGTTGGGAAAAGAAGATGGTACAAATATAGGAGTAGGCATAGCAAGTTTGCAATTAACAGACAGATGATTAACACTACCACACTTAACACAGATTTTTCTTGGAGCATATTTATCAGGTGTGTAGTTGTTATGTTTGTTAATCCCTACTTTCCCATTTCTATTGTTTTTCTTTTTGGTTTCTGTTTTAACCTCAATTTTTTCTAATCTGTCATTCAATTGCTTGATAGACAGATGACCAACATTCACTTTCTTCTCCTTCTTCACTTGACTTGATTCTCCTGAAACAAAGTTTTTGGAAACTGATCCATACTTTTCATTTAACTTGGCAAGTTTGGCTTTGCTCACAGGTTTGCTCACAGCCAACAGATGAGGATTTTTGTCACTCGACGGATTATCCTTTTGATTATCCGACGGATGACTCTCATCATCCGTCGAGTCCACATCTGTTAGCAATCCTTCAAGCAAATTGGATTCCGGCTTCTCCTTACTCTTTTTTCAGGCTGCATCACAAAAGGACTCAATACCTTGAACTTTAGTGATTTGAGCATGCACATATCTAGATGATTTCCATGCCTTAATCACCTCATGTTCTCGTTCAAGTTGCTTCTTCAAAATCTCTTTTTTCTTCAAGGACTCAGTTAATTCCTCCTTAGCAATCTTACATTCTATTCTTAATTTCTCAAATTCAATAAACTGAGACTCTAGCACATTATTCCTCTCACTTAAAAATAAATTGTTTTCTTTTATTTTAGTATTTTCCTTAGTGAGAGACTTAAGTGTAACACGCAAATGATGTAATTCTGTAGACATGTCATTAATTGCATCATTACACTCAGCTTTAGATAAATGTGATAGGTTAGTGGTGATTACCTGATTACTTGAAGAACTTGTTTCTGTTTCATCAGACTTGGACATTAGGGCTAGATTGACATAGCTGACATCTTCATCTTCATCCAGTCCATCTCCTGCCCAGTCATTTTCCTGTGTAATAAAAGCCCTTTCCTTTTGTTTGAGTAACTCAAAATACTTCTGTTTATAATCCACAGGATCAAACTTCTTCTTGCTGGAATCTGACTTTCTACACTCACTGGCAAAATGCCATGCCAAGCCATATTTGAAACATTTGAATTTTGATTTATCCACCATGTTTCTATTTGGCTTAGCTGCTCCAAAGTTCTTCTTGAACTCGAGCTTCGCAAATCTTCTAGAAAGGAATGCAAGATGTTCATCAATATCATCCATATCATCTTGGCTCAAAGAATCTTCATTTTCAGCTACCAGCCCCTTGCACTTGTTCTCGCATACCTTTAAAGTAGACTCAACAGCTTCTACCTTCACCTCCTTCTCTATTTCCAACTCATAAGTTTTCAGGATGCCATACAGTCTCTCTAAGGTAAACTCCTTATAATCCTGAGAATTTCTCAGTGAGACTGTCATTGGTTTTCATTTCTTTGGAAGAGATCTAAGGAACTTGAGATTGGAGTCTTTTGTCTGATAGACTCTTCCATGCAACTTCAGAGCATTTAGTAGCTTTTGAAACCTACTAAATATGTCAGTGAGAGTTTTACTGTCTTCACAATGAAAGTGCTCATATTGTTGAATTAGCAGCTGCGTCTTATTTTCTCTAACTTGCTCAGTACCATCACAGATAATTTGTATGGTGTCCCAAACCTCCTTGGTTGTCTTGCAATTGATGATGTTGTCAAACATGTCACCATCAACTCCATTGAATAAAATATTCATGGTCTTTTTGTCCTTCCTGACTTGCTCAATATCAGGATCTGACCATTCATGCCTAGGCTTGGGGACTGAAGGCTCATTGCCAGTAAGCTCTCATTGGAACATGAGGACCTCTCTCTATGCAATTAACATAGGCCTCATCTTTAGAAAGAAGATGTAGGTGCATCTTCACCTTCCAGTGATGATAATTGTCTTTATCTAGAAATGGAATTTTGACTCCAACATCCTTCTTGTTCATCTTACTGTTTTGTTGTGATCTTTAAACTCTTTGTACTTCAAGAGCTTGCGCTGATATCAATTGTTATTCCCTAACAATACAACAAGAATTACAGAAGGGGGGGTTGAATTTAATTCTATCTTCTTTTTCAGATTTATGGAAAATGGTTTTAACTCAATTTATATCTAACTGTTAGATTTGCAAAGTGCAGAATTACAGAGTTCAGTAAATCAAACATAAAGTAATAAAAACTCAGGTCTTTAAAACTTTCTGGTGGATTTGAATGTATCCACCAGATATATATATATATATATATATATATATATATATCAAGAGAACCCTGTGAAGCTTGAATAGCTCACAGCTGCTTTACAAGTGAACAAACAAAACTACAGAGAAATTCTACAGAATACAGCTTACAAATGTTTCTCTGCTAAAATGTGTTTTCTTAGTTTTTGTTGTTGTTTTTTTCTACTTGCTACACTTGGTTTATATATCACCAAATTTACATGATAATAAGACAAGATAATAAAACAAAACCTATCAAGTCTAACTCCATGCTGCATCACTACTCTATTTCAGCATCTTTGAATATCTTCATAATAGCATGGAAATGGTAATTGACACACCCCCAACTTAACAAAAAAATAAATATAACTATTACAATATTTAAAAGTAAGTAAACATAACTGAATCCAAGATCTTACAGTTTAGGGTTTGGAACAGCCCAACACTACCATCTATTACAACTGATTTTAATATCGAGTCCTCACACAAAACTATCTCTTATTCTACCTGAGCTCGGACATACGCATCAGTGTCACAGGTCTTACGTGCTCTCTGCTTGAATCTAACCATAGCTGCTAGCTGTAATATCAGGGTAAAGCAAGGAGTGAGCCAAATGCTCAACAAGTGCTAAACAATACGGTACAAAGCATAAATCGAGATATATATTAAAGAATGACAATGTGAAGACATAACCAATAATGTCAAGAGATAAAACTTTGGGTGATGGCATCATTTGCTTGTATCAAAACATTTTCAAAATCATATCTTAATCAAAATCATTTTATGACGTTACGGATTACAACCGGTGATCAGCCGCGAAGTAATCCCGAACCTCGCTGGGTTCTAAAACATTAATGGGATCCCTAGGAAACTTTTAAGCCTATAATATAAGTGTGGAAAGGACTCGCGTCTCAGTCCAGATCCACTATTCAAAGAAAACATTTATCCCCCTTTGGGATTGAAAAATCCACATTTTAATCATTTCAAAAACCGATGCCGATTGATAATAAAATCTCTTAAACAGTAAACATTTTATCAAGGGATTATAGATCAACTTTGAAATATTAGAAATATGTCACAAAATCTCAAGGCCATGATCCACTAGACTTTACTCTATTAGGGTAACTGAAAGGTTTCCATATACAAGAACTTGGACAAGGAAATTTAGCAAGGCTATTGAATATTATGAAAGAGTAATGCCAAACTATGCTTAAAGAAAGGATTCTAGACAAGGTATAGGTATTATAACATCAAGAAAATGAGCATCAAAGGTTACAAGAAGACTAGAGGTGTTAAGGTATAAAGTAAGTGATCATTAGCTTAAGGTATATCAGGATGTCAAACTTTAGGGTAAGAATGAGGGGTATCAATCAATCAAGAACAACTTTGATGGATATCTGGCTTTTAGGTATCAAGGTAATGTTTCTATAAGAGTTCAAGCATCAGGGTGAGATATCAATACTTTAGGAATCATTAGCATGATAATCAAGAGGATCAATCAAGTATTATAACAACTCTTTATTTTATCATGGCATACCAATTACTTTAATATACTATCATGATAAGACTTTTGATCTACTTGCAATACGTACTTGAGGGTTCATGGCATTTTTATATAATTCAAAGATAAACTTAAGAAACGCTTGGTTCAAGTATATCAAAATGACTCAGGATAATCGCATCAATCTATATGAACTATTTGTAGTGAATACGAAAGACAGGTTGAATCACTTGCCTTGAGAAAGGCTGGTCTGGTCTGGCTGGTAGGAGCAACTGGAAGCTTCACTCGACCTTTATGGCAAGTTTACCCTCGTCTCGAGATCCTACATAAATAATAATAATCCTCATTATAATATATTCTCACCAACTTAACCTATTTACAACCTGAAATTAAACACAAATGGCACTTAGGCCTATATGCACGCAATTTATATTCACCTTATAAATATAATTGTACACATAGCCAGATATACTCACATATCATATTTTAATACCAAATAATATCACATACACCATAATGCAACACTAGGCTTGGATGATCTCGACTCACAACTTAAGTCACTTGGTCGTTATACTAGACATAGTCTTTAAATTTTGGCTTCCTTACTCAATGTGCCTTTACTAAACTATCCAAAACCTATTGACCCTCACTTGGGCCTTTTACTCTACTAGCTTTATACTATCTTGTAACCATAGTGGTCAACCTAGGTCTAACTCCTAAGTGTTCTAAAACTATGTGATAAGTGAAAGTGCTCACTGGAGTAAATTTCAGAATGACATATATGGTTTCTTGAGTGCATTAGACACCCTTAAACTACAAGTTTACCTCCAAAACTTTTACACTAGACTCTTCTGACCATAAGGCATCTCCCAACATAGTTAGGTAGATTTGCATGCAAGGACAAAATGGTAATGTGGCTAGTAGAATGAAAGTGAGTGGGGTTGGAAATGCCTTCCTTGCCCCTTGGTTGAATAGAAGAGATTTTCATGCAAGGGTAACCATGTAATTTGATAATTATTAGGCAACTAATTTTCAAAGATTTATTTTTATATAATAAAATAAAAGTTCAAAAATTATAAATTTTATACAATAAAATAACTTGGATCTTTTAGTGATTTTATAAATCACTTTCAAAATTTGTGAACAAAATATCTTTTAAAAGAAAATTTCTCCAAGGCTTAGAATATTCCTTATAAATCAAAAATAAAGGAAAAAATAAACTTTTGCTTTGAAAAATCATCTACTACACATAAAAATTTTATAATTAAGAAATTCTCACTAACACAAACGTACAATCATAGAACATATTTACTTTCGGCTTTAATATTATACCAAATCCATAAATAATATTACACGAAAATGTCGGTCGTAACAGTAATCCTTCTTTGTTCTCAAAACCCTGCTAAACAGGCTACCACATTCCTTTTGCAAACACTCAACGCATGTGACTGTGTTATCACTGTCAACAGATATTTGAATTGATCATCTGTCGGGTACATGCTTGTTATCCGTCGGGTAGCCTTGTTGATCATCCGTCGGGTAGCTTTGTTGATCATCCGTCGGGTAGCCATTTATCACTTGACTCCATTTCATTTGTGCAGAATTATAAGACATCTTGTATTTACATTTAATCAACCTATTCAGCACATCTACTAGTAGTCTACATGATTCATAAGCTACTACAGAATCTATACAAAGTTGTTTGCAGAAATATTCTACGGTACTAATTGTTACATAAGCTACTCACCCGGTGGATATCAATTAGTTATCCGTCGAGTCTATATTGAATCATCCGTCGGGACTATAATTGATCATCCGTCGGGTGCTACAAAATTCACTAAGTTAAATCTACTAAGGTATTTTGTTTAGCTTATCATCAAGTACACAACATATTCCTAACACTTTTATGTATTCTCAAATTAAAAAGGAATAAAAATTAAAGTTCAAAATTAAAGACCCCATCAAAATTGCCCAAAATAGCCGTTTAAAAATAAAAATAAACTGTCAAAATTCTGTCAATTGTCTGTGGTGATATAGTTACAGACTGTAAGTATATCCGATGGATAATGTTTAGTACTTTTAACCACTAAGATGTAGACAATTCGACGGATGAGAATAAAGCAATTATCCGTCGGGTTTAAAATAATCCAGAAAAGTAATTGATTTTTACCAAGCTATTTCATTCAACGGATGATCAAACTCGATGGATAATGAACATCCGTCGAGATGTAAATTTTGACTTAGCCAAAATTTCATCTAAAATAGAAAAATCAATTAAGTTTCTGGCAGCATTACAACTTGCAAAATTATCTGAAATGATTTAAGAATAATTAAGCATACCAAACTCACTTACCAACCTAGAAAAGGTGGATTTATCAAGTGGTTTGGTAAAGATATCTGTAAGCTACTTCTCACTTGGAACAAAATGAAGTTCCACAATACCATTCATCACATGTTCCCTAGTGAAGTGATACTTGATATCTGTGTGCTTTGTTCTTGAATGTTGTACTGGATTTTCAGTGACAATAATTGCACTTGTGTTATCACATAAAATAGGAATTCTTTCCACTTGCATACCATAGTCCAACAATTGGTTTTTCATCCATAAAATATGTGCACAACAACTACCAGCAGCAATATATTCAGCTTCAGCTGTAGAAGTAGAAACTGAATTTTGCTTTTTACTGAACATGGATACTTGTTTGTTTCTTTGAAATTGACAGGTTCCTGTTGTACTTTTTCTATAAATTTTACAACCTGCATAATCTGCATCTGAATAACCAGTTAGATAAAAAACCAGAATCTCTAGGGTACCAAATGCCAAGTTTTGGTGTTCCCTTGAAGGTATAGCTAAAATTTCATCTAAAAATTCTAGAAATTCATCTAGGATCAGCCTGAAATCTAAAAATTCCATTCATCTAAAAATTCCACAATTCCATTCATCTAAAAATTCTCTTAATAGCTACTAAGTGAGATTCTCTAGGATCAGCCTGAAATCTAGCACAAAGACAAGTAGAAAATATTATATCTGGCCTACTAGCTGTCAAGTACAGAAGTGAGCCAACCATGCCTCTATAGCTTGAAATATCCACAGACTTTTCAGTAGTGTTTAATTCAAGTTTAGTTGCAGTGGTCATGGGAGTTTTTATAGATATGCATTTTATTAAATCAAACTTCTTTAAAAGATAATAAATATATTTAGTTTGACTAATGAATATTCCATCACTAACTTGCTTAACTTGTAAACCAAGAAAGTAAGTTAGTTCTCCCATCATGCTCATTTCATACTTACTTTGCATCAATTTGACAAACGTTTTGCAAAGTATTTCATCTGTAGAGCCAAATATAATATCATCTACATAAATTTGAACAAGTATACTAGTGCCATTAACATTTCTAAAGAATAAAGTTTTGTCAACAGTACCTCTTGTGAAGTTATTTTCTAAGAGAAACTTTGACAAAGTGTCATACCAGGCTCTAGTTGCTTGCTTCAATCCATAAAGTGCTTTCAAAAGATAGTAGACATATTCTAGAAAATTTGGATCTTCAAAACAGGGAGGATTGTGACGCCCTCAATCTCGGGGTTAGGAAATTAGGACCCACACACCTTTAATCTAATAACTAAATAAGCATAAACCCTGATTAGCTACCAACAGGATCAAACAGGATAAAGTATGAGACAAGATTACAACTACCAATCATAAAAAATAACTTACAACCCCAAAATAATTTTAAATATACATATTCGATCCCGGCTTAGAACTGATAGATAACCAATTGTATCTTTACAATTTTCCTTCTAAGCGCTTGCTCACTCAGAAATACCACTACCTGCTCTGGCAACCGGAAGCCCTCAACACGATGGGACCACCAGGTACGCTCTTACGAGCAGTGCGCCTAAGCCTGGCCATCTTCTTGCTTAACTACCATGGTTAGATTAAAACAAAACATATGAGCATAAAACTCAGCAAGTAACTATAAAGCAGTTCTATGATATGAAATCCACAATTTATGTTAGGTCACACAAACACTGTAGAGGGGGTGAATACAGTGTATAGTACACTCAAATCGAACTTTAAGAACTTAAGTAACAAAAAACAAACTTTATTGAAACAATAAACTCTGTTACAGTATGGAACTGTTACCTCTCAGTGATGAACAATATCATGAGAGCTGCTAGGGTTACAATGAATAATCTTCTCGAATAATGATAACACTTATAGTGTAAACCCTATGTCTGTGTTTATATACTACACATTTACAAGATAATCGCTAATTGATATGGAATATAATTCTGCTTCCTAAAATATATCAATCAGATATCTTTTCTTCCAAGTATTCCATTCTTTACAGAATTCCTTCTTCATGCATATCTCTTCTTATGTTTATCTTGATCTTCTTTCCATTAATCAGCTACTATCCTTATCTGATCGTCCTTCAGCACTTAAGTTCTGATATCTATCTTCTGATGATTATCTCCTGATAACATAACTACTGATATCCTTAAGTCCTGACTTCCAGTATAAGTACTGATCAACAGTTAAGTACTGATTTATCCTGTTCAAGTAAGATCTGAAAGCTAAACATAAAACATATTAGCCATGACATTATCAAATATATCTAACAATCTCCCCCAACTTGTAAATTAGCATAATATACAAGTTTAACAGATATTTAATGATGTCAAAAACATTAAGTACAAATGCATGAGAATTAGACTAGATAACTACAACTTACAGTCCTCAAAGCTTTTACCAATTTCAACTTCTGATAACAACTTCCGTCTATATAAATATTAGAATTTAAGCAGTTGTAGATCCTCGACTTGGTTTCATTATTTCCTGATCTCTCTGATGTCAGGAGTTGTTCTGAGATAGTTCTTCAACAAACATTTCTCAGCATATCTGAGTTCATCAATCATTCTCCTTTTGACATCTTTAAGCTCTGCAGTATCTTCACCAGTTTGAAAGATTGCAGCTCTGAGATCATTGATCTTTGCTTTTCTCAACTCCTGATCTAGTCTTATGACATAAGCTTTGTCAGTAACCAGATTGAATTCAAGTCCCTTAATACTAAGATATGTTCTGATCTGTGCAGTATTAGGCTTCATATCAACAATATCACCATTGTGATCTCTGTACTTTAGAATATATGTGCTGTCAGACTTAACAGAATAAAGCCTTTTCGGTCTCTGAATCTGTTCTTTTAAGTAGTTTGCAGCAGTCCCTGCTATTTTGTCATCCACTTGAAGTAAGAAAAGTACATGCTCCAATTCTTCAAAATACTTCAATGGAATGGCATTTTGTCTTATATGATAAACCCTACCATCTGTCATGGAATACAACATGATGTATTCTTTCAAGTAGGTATGGTAAACCATCTGTACAGATTCCAGTTGATTCAATCTCTCAGGATTTACTCCAATACCCGGTTCACTCAAGGAAGTTGGATCATTGGTAGTGTTGTGTACTCTTCTTTCATCAGCACTTCCCAATCCAGTTTTATCTCTTGCTTCCTTTCCAGTAACTACTCTTGCTTCAAAACCACTTGCAGTAGTCTTCAAAGATTGAGTCTGTTTTGCTTTAGTGAATCCTGGTAGGAGTGTCTTTGATCTATTTTCTGAAATCAAGTTAACTTGAGCTATGTCAGAGGTTACTTGCTTCTTCTGAATATTAGAACTTACAATTTCTTGACTCTGAACAAATTGAGCCATGTCAGAGGTTGTTTTAAGAACTTTTCTTGAAGTCAGAGCAAGATCATCCTTTTCATCAGTAATTTCTTCTTCCTCAGGAGGTACATAAACCTTGATAGGTTCACCAACCTTTTCCTTACCCTTGGATCTTGGATCTATCTGTGGTTGTGATCTAGCCAATGTTGCTTCAGTATGTGTCCTTTCTTTGATCACAATACCTTTGAGTTTTGGAAGTGACTTTTTACCAGAAGCTTCAGATTTAGATGTGACTTTTTCTGATTTAAGTCTGGCTTCTTCTTCCTTTAAACTTTCCAAGTCCATTCCTGTATTTTCTTGAAGAAATAACCGTCTTGACATTTCCTCATCAAGATCTAAAAGTTCATCAGAACTTAACTTTTTACCAGCAGCAGAACTTATTCTTTTCCTAGTATCAGAACTTGTCCTGTGACTAGCTTGTCTTGATGTAAACCTTCTACCTTGACTATGACCGCTACCCATTCCAGAGTATCCTTGGTCATCATTTCCATCATCCTTTCCTTGCAGTGTCTTGTTAGTTTTGCATTTGGACTTAATTACCTTCTCCCCCTTTTTGGCATCAGCGGGTAGTAGAAGAGAGAGAAGCAATTCCACTGAAGATTGGATTTCAGTAAGTTGTGATTGCTGAGAAGCTTGATTTTTCAGAATTGCATCAATCTGAGCTTGTTGATGATCTTGAGTCTTCTCAATATAAGCAATCCTGTCAATGGTAGGTTGGAAGAACTTTTTCTTATCAATTTTCCAAACTTGTTCCTGTTTGATAAAGTTCTCCTGAATCTTGTGTAGCTCTGCATGAGTAGTTGAATGAAGACCTTGTAAATGTTTATTACTCAATGCAGTGACCCTAAGCTGAGTTTTCAAATCATCAGAATTTAACATTTCATCAGCTTTAGTCAAGTGCTCAGCAAGATGTTTTGCAGTTGGAACACATGAAACTGAGTTCCATTCCTTAGTCCACTCCTGACCTACAGGAGTTTCACTCCAAGGTACTGGTGCTTCCCCGGTAATAAACTGCTTAACCAATTCAGACTTAGGAAGAGTCTGTTGAGGAGTATGTCCGGAAGGACCTGCTGTATCAGTATCTACAACAGGAGCAGTTGGAGCAGCATCACCAGTATCTCCAACATGTGCAGCATCAGAACTTAAAGAATCAGTATCTGCTGATAAGACAACAGTGTGAGTAGCAATGGAGGCTTCAACATCCTCTAATTGCTGATCTTGTTCTAAGTTCTGATCAATAGCCATATCCTGATGCTCACCTAAATTCTGATCATCAGCATCTTGATGCAGAGAAGGTGTTGTTGATAACTCTGGAGTTTGAACAGCATCAGTAACAGGTGTTGTGGAAGGAATATTTGTTGGTGGAGCTTCTAGGAGAATTACTGCAGGCACAACCAAGTTTTGAACATCAATATCAGCACTTGTGCCTGGATCAACAGAAGACACAGAAGGTGTGTTAGCCTTTTCAGAAACAGCTTCCTGAGATGGAGTTGATGGAGAAGAAGTGACTGGAGCAAATTCCTTGTCTTGTGAGATCAGAGATTCCTGATCCCCTTCCTTAGCTGCTTCCTCTTCATCATCTGAAACTGGCCTTTTTGCCCTCTGTTTCTTGTATCTCGTTGTTGATTTGGATTCCTTGGGAGTTTCAGAAACTGTCATTCGTCTAAGCCGTTTGAGAAGCCTAGATCCCCCAATTCCAGAATCCTTCTGAGAAGTCACTTTCTCAGCTTCACAAACAACAGGTTCTCTAGAAGGAACCGGTTCCTCAGAATCAGATTCATCTCTCAATGCAATCCTCCTTCTCTTTTTGAGGTGTTTGAGGAATAGTTTTTGTCCTCTTTGGCTTGGAGGATGAGGGTTGAACAGTCTGTGAAGTAGAGAGATAGGATTTGAGATAAGTCCTGAGGGTAGGTTGAGTAGTATGAGTGGTAGGTGCTGAGGATGATGGTTTTTGGGTGTTTGTGGTTGGTTGGATATCAGAGTAAACAGATCTATAAGTATCAGGATCAGCATTTACTAGGATCTGTTTTATAGACTGAGGAATCTGTAAAGGTCTAACCACTGTTTTCTTAGTATCAGCATTTACCAGATCATTAAAATATCGTTTTGCAACTCTAAAAGGTGGGGTTGAGGAACTGACTAATTGAGGTTCATCAGTACAAAAAGTATATATTAGTTGACAGAATCTAGCAAAATAGACAACATTTCTATCCTCTGTCATCCTATCCCCAATAGAACCAATTATTCCAGTTGCAAAATCAAAATGAGTTTGATGGATAATAGTATACCCTACGTGCTGCCTCAGAATTGGGATAGCATCAAAATTCGAACATTTGTTCCCAAAAGCTTTGGTGATGCAGTCAAAGAAGAAACTCCATTCTCTTCTGATATTAGCCCTTTTTAACTGCCCAAGCTTTGCCAAACTCTTTTCATATCCCAAATCAGCCATTAACTCCTGAAGTGCTGATTCCTCTGGAGTTAAAAAAGTACAATTTTCTGGGAGATGTAGAGCTTTGCGTATTGTACCAGGAGTGACTACAAAAGATGAATCACCCACTTCAAAAACAATACTGGGAGTGCCATATTTACCACCATCATCAAAGTGCCCAGTCCGCCAAAACATCAGAATTTGTTGACTCGAAAAGACTTCAGGCTGTGTTAATACGTACCCAATCTCACTGTGTGCAAGAAGATCTTGCACAAAATGCAATTCAGATGGAGCTTCAGCATGATCAAGAATTGCAGCATAGTTGTTTGGAACAAACTTAGCTCCATCAATGATTAAATCCTTAGGTGCCATGTGAAAAATTGAGATTCAAAAGTGCCTGTTAGGTGTTTGATAAAATGTCTGTATAAAAAACCAACGTGAGAAGAAAAAGAGTAAGTAGAGAGAAAAAAATATGAAGGAAATAAAAGATTAAAGAAATCCTCTCTCTGTTGTACTTATACTCTGAGCAAAAATGTTACCGTTGGACACCTGTCAGACATGCAGTAATAACGGATAGTTACTGGGCTCGAGAAAACAGGAATCATTACTTACCCATTTGCCTAGTTTCAAGGAAAAACTGTTCCATTTATCAAGAGAAACAGTTTTAATTCAAAATTTAAACCGTTATCACTGATTGAATTATTTTTCACTGCATCATTAATATTCTGAAAATAAATCACATGAAAATGACCAAGATAAATTAGATAAGTAAGTGCTGAAAGCGAATCAGAACTTAATATAAAACAAAATTTATATGGTCATCAGAATATCAATCAGGATTTATCAACACAAGATAAAATAACTCAGAGACAAAATCTTGAAGTAAAAACAACTTTCATTAATATATCAAGACAATACATTCATGAAATGGAAATTACATCAATACTTATACAAGATTTTCCCTAAGCTTCTAAACCTAACATCAACAGCTTTAGTCCTAGCTAAGAAGCCTGACAAAGCTGATGATGAAGAAAAATAGGAAGAAGACAAGATTAAATCATTTCTTCTTCTTCCTACTCTCGACAAACAGAATGGCGAGTCTGATGATTCGCTCTTGCTGGCGGAGAGCTGCCAGTCTTTCCTCCTCCAATCGCTCCAAATGGCGATGGTAATCCATATAGAAGAACAGGAGGTGGGTCAGTACCTCCTGTGGGATAGAGTCCCATATCTCCTCAGGAATGGCTGTGACATGCCATTCCTGCTGCCAGTCGGCACAGCTTAGCTCCATATTGAAGTTTTGGTAGTTCAAAAACATGTTGTATCTGACCATTGTGTTTTTGAAAGAAAAAGTATGAAGATAAGTGTGTGAGAAGAATTTGATGGAAAGGCTGATGTGAAGTGGCTGCTTATAAAGGCAAGAGAATGCTAGGAGACGTAAAAGTATTGAATGCTGACAGGTAGAATTTATTCTACCTCGTCTCCCTAGACTTTGAAAAAGAATAACATTCATTGGAAAGAGGAAACATGGTTTAAAGCGCACAAGAAACAAGTAACATTGGACTATTCAGGTACAAATACCATTAACCCTAACCATAGTGACTATTAATCTTCCACTTCAATATATTCTAGTTCGAACTGAGACTGTTACCAAATTTTATTCACAGATAAGCCAAGTAAAGGATTAGACTGAGAAATCAGAACTTAGACCTATACCAGAACTTAACAATCATCAGAACATAATTTCTTAACTCGAAGAAGGAATGCCCATCTTAGTAAGTCCTCATACAAGTTCTGAGTTATACTCTTCAGAATTTAATCATCAGAATATGAAACCAGAGCTTGTCCTCAGAATTTATGCAAAGTGACACAATGACTGTTTATCTAGAATAACAGAGACCTCCAAAGTAATTTTCATCATTCAGATGGAGTGATTAATGTGTGCATTAAGCTAAATAACAGACAAAGAGTAAAGTCTGATTCACTTCAGTACATCTTAGAAATAAGGCATAACTAAAATTTTGCTAAAGAGCTGTCATTATCCTGAAATCTACTGATGAATGAGTTCATGCTTGAGTCCACCTCAACTGTTTTGTGCTAATTTTATGCATCTTTTGAAATTCTATTTTACAGTGGCTTCTCAGTGTAAGTGAGTCACGACTGCTTATCAGAATTTATGCTATTATCAGAGTATTTCTCCAGTAATCATAGAGTGTGAAAAGTCACCAAGAAAATATTTTGCTTTTCTAATGCATATTTACTTAATACCAGCAATGCACTTGGGTCATCCCTTCCACATTTTTACTCTAAATCTCAAAGGAGTACCTGATTTTATTCTTTGATCTTTTTGCTTTTTCTTTTGATAAGTGAGGTTTATCAGCACTTAGTACATTCAGCAGTTTTACTAGTATCAGAACTTAACAGATGAGTAACATTATTCTAATTTGTGACTTAGTAATAAGATATACAAAGTAAACTTAACTAAGCTCAATTATCAGAATTTGCTAGTGTCATAAGATTTCCACTGAAATAATTACTTCTTACATGGAATCATTTGTTTATTGAAGACTACTAGGTCAGTATCTAGCACAGTTATCCTCATAGGATTGAATAGTTACTTGAACAGACATATCACTTATCAGAGTTTAGAAACATATATCAGACAACAGTCAGTACTTAAAAACATTTATCAATTAAGCACAGAATACACAATGAGATTAATTCTGTAAATACTGAGCATAAAGTCTGATAACACAGAACAAGACTAAGCAGATTTAGAGAAAGAACCTGAAACCATTCCAAGTTCATTTACCAATCTTGTAAAAGTAGCTTCACATAGTGGTTTTATGAAGATATCTGCTAGTTGTTGATCTGTGGGAACAAAATGCAATTCCACTGTACCTTCATCCACATGTTTCCTGATGAAGTGGTACCTGATGCTGATGTGCTTTGTCATAGAGTGTTGAACTGGATTACCTGTCATAGCAATAGCACTTTGATTATCACAGTAAATAGGGATTTTAAAATATGTTAACCCATAATCCAGTAACTGATTCTTCATCCAAAGAATCTGTGCACAACAGCTTCCTGCAACAATATACTCTGCTTCTGCAGTTGATGTGGCAATTGACTTTTGTTTCTTGCTGAACCAAGAAACCAATCTGCCTCCAAGCAATTGGCAGCTTCCACTTGTGCTTTTCCTGTCAATTTTGCAGCCTGCAAAATCTGCATCTGAGTAACCTATTAGTTTAAAGTCTGATTCTCTAGGATACCACAATCCCAGATCAGCTGTTCCTTTAAGATACTAAAAGATTCTTTTCACAGCTGTTAAGTGAGGTTCTCTTGGATCTGCTTGAAATCTTGCACAAAGACAGGTAGCATACATGATATCAGGTCTACTAGCAGTTAGATAGAGTAGAGAGCCAATCATACCTCTGTAATCAGTAATATCTACTGATTTACCAGTATCCTTATCCAGTTTTGTTGCAGTGGCCATAGGAGTGGATGCACTTGAACAATCTTGCATTCCAAATTTCTTCAGCAAGTTTCTGGTGTACTTAGATTGACAAATGAAAGTGCCTTCTTCATTCTGCTTGACTTGAAGGCCCAGAAAGTAGCTAAGTTCCCTCATCATACTCATCTGATATCTTGACTGCATCAGTTTGGCAAACTTCTTACAAAGTCTGTCATTTGTAGATCCAAAGATTATATCATCAACATAAATCTGGACCAGAAGTAAGTCCTTTCCATGGTTGAGGTAGAATAGTATTTTGTCTATTGTTCCTCTGTTGAATCCACTTTCCAGAAGAAACTGAGCTAAAGTCTCATACCATGCTCTAGGAGCTTGCTTAAGTCCATAAAGTGCTTTATCAAGCCTGTAGACATAATCTGGATGTTTGGAATCTACAAAGCCTGGAGGTTGTTCAACATATACTTCCTCCTCCAATTCTCCATTGAGAAAAGCACTTTTCACATCCATTTGAAAGACAGTAAACTTTTTGTGAGCAGCATAAGCCAAAAATATCCTTATGGCTTCTAACCTAGCAACTGGTGCAAATGTTTCATCATAATCAATTCCCTCCTGTTGAGAATATCCTTTTGCGACCAGTCTTGCCTTATTCCTTGTAATTATGCCATCACTGTCAGTTTTGTTTCTGAATACCTATTTTGTACCAACAACAGATCTATTCTTTGGTCTTGGCACTAGGGTCTAAACTTTGTTTCTTTCAAATTCATTTAACTCTTCCTGCATTGCTTGCACCCAATCAGCATCTTGAAGAGCTTCTTCAACTTTCTTTGGCTCAGTCAGAGAGAGAAAAGAATTGTAGAGACATTCTTTTGAAGTACCTGTTCTAGTTCTGACACCTGCATCAGGATTTCCAATTATCAAATCAGGTGTATGTGATTTTGTCCACTTCCTTGCAGATGGAAGGTTTTCTCTAGAACTGGATGCTCCCCCATGATCCATGCTATCTTCATTTTCTGATGCTCCCCCTGAAACTGTGCTCTCTGAGTTGGATTCTTCAGTATTTAGATTTTCAGCACTATCAGAACTTGGCTTATCAGAACTTGACGAATCAGAACTTGAAGAGCCAGATGTATGTTCTGATATTTCTTGAGCTGTGATAGGATCTTGAGTATGTTCCCCCTGCATAGGTGCATCTTCCTTTGACGTAGTTACCACAGTTTCAATAACATCAGAGTTTAATCCATCAGAGTTTACAGTATCAGGACTTAGACTGTCAGGATTTTCAGTATCAGAATTTGAGTCTTCATTTTCAAATCTCGGATGATCATGGTCAATGAAATCTTCAAGACCAGTAATCTTCTTTTCATCAAAAGAGACATTGATAGATTCCATGACCACTTTTGTTCTCAAATTATAGACTCTAAAGGCTTTTGTGGAAAGTGGATATCCAACAAAGATTCCTTCATCAGCTTTTAGATCAAACTTTGATAGCTGTTCAGGATGAGTTTTGAGAACAAAACACTTGCATCCAAATACATGAAAGTATTTTAGATTTGGCTTCTTTTTCTTCACCATCTCATATGGTGTTTTTCCATGCTTGTTAATGAGTGTTGCATTTTGAGTAAAACAAGCAGTCTGCACAGCTTCAGCCCAGAAATAGGTTGGAAGCTTCGCTTCTTCAAGCATTGTATGTGCAGCTTCAATGAGAGTCCTATTCTTTCTTTCAACAACTCCATTCTGCTGTGGAGTTCCAGGAGCAGAAAATTCCTGCTTTATTCCATGGTTTTTACAGAACTCTTCCATTATCAAATTCTTGAACTCAGTGCCATTATCACTCCTTAAAATTTTCACAGAATCTTTGACCATTTTATCCAGCTGTTTGACATGATCAATCAAGATAGATGCAGTTTTACTTTTTGTGTGCAAGAAATACACCCATGTGTATCTGGTGAACTCATCCACTATGACCAACGCATACTTCTTCTTTGCAATAGACATGACATTTACTGGACCAAATAGATCAACATGTAGTAGATGATAAGGCTCAAGAATTGATGATTCAGTCTTGCTCTTGAATGAAGATTTTCTTTGTTTGGCTTTCTGACAGGAATCACAAAGACCATCAGGAGCAAATACTATTTTTGGTAATCCTCTCACAAGATCTTTCTTGACCAGTTCATTTATATTGTTGAAATTTAAATGAGAGTGTTTCTTGTGCCAATTCCAGCTTTCTTCAATTGATGTTCTACTCATCAGACAGATTGCAGAACCATCAGTACTTGTTGAAAGCTTAGCTTCATAAATGTTACCACGCCTGTATCCTTTCAGAACAACTTTGCCTTTAGATTTACTCACAATTTCACAGTGTTCTTCAAAGAAATCAACATGATAACCTCTGTCACAAATTTGACTTATACTCAGTAGGTTGTGTTTAAGTCCTGAGATCAGAGCTACTTCTTTAATTATGACATTTCCAAGATTGATATTGCCATATCCCAATGTTTTTCCAATGTTGCCATCTCCATAAGAAACACGTGGGTTAGCTTTCTCCACAAAGTCTGATAACAGGGCCTTATTTCCAGTCATATGTCCTGAATATCCACTGTCCAGAACTAGAATATTTTTCCTGTTGCCCTGCAATCACAAAGACCACTAATTATTAGTTTTAAGGACCCAGACTTGCTTGGATCCTTTGGCCTTTTTAAGTTTGTTAACATTTGCAGCGGATTTAGCATCAGAGTTTATGTTAACATTTTTCTTATCAGAACTTACACTATCAGACTTTAAATCAGAATTTACACTAGAAGGAACAATGGAAACTTTCTTCAAAGAAGGTTTTATTTGATAATAATCATAGTACAAGCTATGATATTCCTTACAAGTATAAATGGAATGCCATAAACTACCACAATGAAAATAAGGATTTTGTGGTTTGTATCTAACAGACTGACTCTTAACTCCTGATTTTGAAGGTAAGGAGTTAATATTCTTATTCTTCCTGCAAAAAGAAGCCAGATGGTTAGAACTTCCACAATTATGACATGTTTTCCTAAAAGCATCAGGAACAGGTTTATAATTATTGCTTTTATTCACACCTTCCTTTCCATTCCTATTTTTCCTAGGTGATTTTACCTTGTTTACATTCTTAACATCTTTCAGCTTATGCTTAAGCTGCTTCTTTGTCATTAAGCCTATGTTCACTTCAGCTGTCTTTTCCTGTTTTAGGTTGTCAGAAGTTAATTCCTTTGTAACTTCTGATTTCTCATTTTCAGACTTTACAGTTACAAACTTAACAGGTTTTAACTTTGGCTTTTGCTTATCAACAGGCTTAATTTCTTCAATTCCTTTATCATTCTTATCTTCTCCATAACCTAAGCCCTCTTTCCAGTTTCCACTACTTAGCAAATTTTGAGTTGTTTTGCCAGAGTTAGTCCAAGTCCTGATAATCTCTCTTTCCTTTTCTAACTCAGTTTTTAGAGATTCATTCATTTTTAGCACTTCATCCCTAACATAAAAGACATCATCTCTATCCTTCTGAGTTTGATGAAACATGACTAACTCTTTTTCTAAGAAATCATTTCTTTTCTTAAATGCAAGATTTTCAGAAGTTAATCTTTCATATATTAAAGTTTGATCTCTATAACTAACAAACATGGTTTTAAGATATCTTCTCAACTCATTAATATCATCAGTATGAAAAGCATAAGTAGTCTGAGGTACCTTTGTTTCAGCAGCTTCAGAACTGCTCTCAGCACTTTCTTTATCAGCATTTGCCATCAATGCATAGTTTTCCTCACTTTCAGAGTCTGAGGTGTCTGTCCAGCTTTTCTGCTTTGTGACATGAGCCTTGCCTTTGTCACCCTTTACTTTCTTGCAATCAGGAGATATGTGGCCTATCTCACCACAGTTATAGCATTTAACATTGGTGTAATCTCCTCTGTCAGACTTTCCTCCTTTGCCTTCAAATCTTCTGAAATTCTTCTTATCAGAACTTATACCTTCCTGGAAAACTTCTTTCCCTTCCTGAACTTCCTGTATGCAATCTTTGTGATTCCTTTCACCATAAGAGCACACAGCTTCATCATCTCCTCGTCAGCATCAGTCTCAGGCAAGCTTTCAGAATCTGAGTCATCATCACTCTCAGAACTTGATGACTCAGTATCAGACTTTATGAAAAGAGCTTTACCCTTGTCTTTCTTTGAGGAAGCTGCTTTGTGGGACTCTTCTTCAGCCTTAAGAGCAACTGTCCTTGACTTTCCTCCTTTCCTCTTGCTTCTTTGTTCCATCTCAAGCTCATGAGTCTTGAGCATACCATAGATTTCGTCAAGAGTTGTTTCATCAAGATTATAGTTATCTCTTATTGTCGTTGCCTTCAAATCCCAGCATTCGGGAAGAGCTAACAGGAACTTAAGGTTTGAATCTTCAAGATCATACTCTTTATTAATCAATGACAAATCATTCAAAATTTTGACAAATCTATCATATAAATCATTCAATGACTCATTAGTCTTTGAGTCAAAGTGTTCATACTCTTGAGTAAGTATTGTCTTCCTGTTCTTCTTAATTGTCTCCGTTCCCTGACACCTTGTTTCCAGAGCATCCCATATCTCCTTAGCAGTCTTGCAGTTGATTACCCTGTTTGACATTACATTATCAATGGCACTATACAGTAAGTGTCGTACCTTGGCATCCTTAGCAATTGATGCTATATCTTCAGCAGTATAATCACTCTTCTCCTTTGGTACGGTCTTTGCTGCTTCACCTGCAACTGCAACAGCGAGCTTGGTTGGTTTGTGAGGGCCTTCCTTGATTCTATCAAGGTATTCTGGATCTGTTGCTTCCAGGAACATGGTCATCCTTACCTTCCATATGGGATATTCAGATGGTCTCAGTATGGGAACTCTGATGGTCTCATACCGACTCTGAATTTGTGTCTTTGGTGGTTCTTCAGTTTTAGTAGGCTTAGTTGGAGTTTCTGTGTCCGACATGATTGTGTTTGGATCTTTAACTGTATGTGTGTTAACAGATAGGCTCTGATACCACTTGTTAGGTAACACACACACTGTAGAGGGGGTGAATACAGTGTATAGTACACTCAAATCGAACTTTAAGAACTTAAGTAATAGAAAACAAACTTTATTGAAACAATAAACTCTGTTACAGTATGGAACTGTTACCTCTCAGTGATGAACAATATCACGAGAGCTGCTAGGGTTACAATGAATAATCTTCTCGAATAATGATAACACTTATAGTGTAAACCCTATGTCTGTGTTTATATACTACACAGTTACAAGATAATCGCTAATTGATATGGAATATAATTTTGCTTCCTAAAATATATCAATCAGATATCTTTTCTTCCAAGTATTCCATTCTTTACAGAATTCCTTCTTCATGCATATCTCTTCTTATGTTTATCTTGATCTTCTTTCCTTTAATCAGCTACTGTCCTTATCTGATCGTCCTTCAGCACTTAAGTTCTGATATCTATCTTCTGATGATTATCTCCTGATAACATAAGTATTGATATCCTTAAGTCCTGACTTCTAGTATAAGTACTGATCAACAGTTAAGTACTGATTTATCCTGTTCAAGTAAGATCTGAAAGCTAAACATAAAACATATTAGCCATGACATTATCAAATATATCTAACAATTTACTTTACCAATCTCAGGGCATTCTACTTTATTTGTTCTAGGTGGCAGATTTCCATCTTTTGGGTTAAGGAAGGGTTGTGAAGGAAAAATGTGGAGCTTTCAAGGAACAAGACTCGAAGCAGGGTGAAAGCCGACATTCATCACAAATCGTTAAAGGATCAGAACAGATCTTTCGGAAAGGAAAGCAATAATATTTCACTATATGAAACCAATTATATGATCAAAAGATTAAAATTAGGGTTCACGAGCATTAAGCTTCACAATATCACAATCAACTCTTTTCAAAGCAATATAAACCATTTCTATTTTTCAAGAACCAATTACTGAACAGGATGTTTCAGTTCCATTTTAAATAATCAATATAGAACCCTTGATTGGATCACTTTATCTTTTCATTTCATTATAATACGGGTGATCAGCCCGTACCGACCTCCATCCGGTCTTCAAGGTACCAATCGGCATAATTTCAGCCTTAAATTGGACTAGCCCCGCTAGCCTCTTACCATGACTGGACTAGTCCCACTAGCCTCTTTCGCCCCAATCCAATCCATCAGGAATTCATTTGGAAAACCTTGAGTTGGAAAAAGTAGGTTTTTCTAAATTCATTTTATCATTACCAAGAATATGAAATCATTCAGACTCTTTCGAGTCGAAACTCATTCTTAAGTCAAATTTCAAGAAGACAAAGTTAAGGAAGTGATTCAAAGACAAGCAAGGAACAACTCTAAGGATTTTGAATCAGGGATAACAAGATACTTAAATTAGAAGGATCAATATCTGTTTCAAGGATCAATAGGGTGATCAAGAAATAAGGTATCATTACAAAGGGTTCGTAAAGGTAATTATAGGGTTTATAACAGTTCATGGCTTAACAAATAACTTGAACAGAAAAGACAGGTTACCAAAGGGTTGAATCAATAAGCTTATCAATAACAGTTTATCAAGATCAAAGACAGGATATCTCAAGTCATTAACAGTTCCATACTCTACATGGTATGAACAATAACCTCTCTGTTAGGTCACACACACACTGTAGAGGGGGTAAATAAAGTGTATAGTACACTCAAATCGAACTTTAAGAACTTAAGAAACAGAAAACAAACTTTATTGAAACAATAAACTCTGTTACAGTATGGAACTGTTACCTCTCAGTGATGAACAATATCACGAGAGCTGCTAGGGTTACAATGAATAATCTTCTCGAATAATGATAACACTTATAGTGTAAACCCTATGTCTTTGTTTATATACTACACAGTTACAAGATAATCGCTAATTGATATGGAATATAATTCTGCTTCCTAAAATATATCAATCAGATATCTTTTCTTCCAAGTATTCCATTCTTTACAGAATTCCTTCTTCATGCATATCTCTTCTTATGTTTATCTTGATCTTCTTTCCTTTAATCAGCTACTGTCCTTATTTGATCGTCCTTCAGCACTTAAGTTCTGATATCTATTTTCTGATGATTATCTCCTGATAACATAAGTACTGATATCCTTAAGTCCTGACTTCCAGTATAAGTACTGATCAACAGTTAAGTACTGATTTATCCTGTTCAAGTAAGATCTGAAAGCTAAACATAAAACATATTAGCCATGACATTATCAAATATATCTAACAATCTCCCCCAACTTGTAAATTAGCATAATATACAAGTTTAACAGATATTTGATGATGTCAAAAACATTAAGTACAAATGCATGAGAATTAGACTAGATAACTACAACTTACAGTCCTTAAAGCTTTTACCAATTTCAACTTCTGATAACAACTTCAGTCTGTATAAATATCAGAATTTAAGCAGTTGTAGATCTTCGACTTGGCTTCATTATTTCCTGATCTCTCTGATGTCAGGAGTTGTTCTGAGATAGTTTTTCAACAAACATTTCTCAGCATATCTGAGTTCATCAATCATTCTCCTTTTGACATCTTTAAGCTCTGCAGTATCTTCACCAGTTTGAAAGATTGTAGCTCTGAGATCATTGATCTTTGCTTTTCTCAACTCCTGATCTAGTCTTATGACATAAGCTTTGTCAGACTCCAGATTGAATTCAAGTCCCTTAATACCAAGATATGTTCTGATCTGTGCAGTATTAGGCTTCATATCAACAATATCACCATTGTGATCTCTGTACTTTGGAACATATGTGCTGTCAGACTTAACAGAATAAAGCCTTTTCTGTCTCTGAATCTGTTCTTTTAAGTAGTTTACAGCAGTCCCTGTTTTCTGTCATCCACTTGAAGTAAGAAAAGTACATGCTCCAATTCTTCAAAATATTTCAATGGAATGGCATTTTGTCTTATATGATAAACCCTACCATCTGTCATGGAATACAACATGATGTATTCTTTCAAGTAGGTATGGTAAACCATCTGTACAGATTCCAGTTGATTCAATCTCTCAGGAGTTGCTCCAATACCCGGTTCACTCAAGGAAGTTGGATCATTGGTAGTGTTGTGTACTCTTCTTTCATCAGCACTTCCCAATCCAGTTTTATTTCTTGCTTCCTTTCCAGTAACTACTCTTGCTTCAAAACCACTTGCAGTAGTCTTCAAAGATTGAGTCTGTTTTGCTTTAGTGAATCCTGGTAGGAGTGTCTTTGATCTATTTTCTGATATCAAGTTAACTTGAGCTATGTCAGAGGTTACTTGCTTCTTTTGAATATCAGAACTTACAATTTCTTGACTCTGAACAACTTGAGCCATGTCAGAGGTTGTTTTGAGAACTTTTCTTGAAGTCAGAGCAAGATTATCCTTTTCATCAGTAATTTCTTCATTCTCAGGAGGTACATAAACCTTGATAGGTTCACCAACCTTTTCTTTACCCTTGGATCTTGGATCTATCTGTGGTTGTGATCTAGCCAATGTTGCTTCAGTATGTGTCCTTTCTTTGATCACAATGCCTTTGAGTTTTGGAAGTGACTTTTTACCAGAAGCTTCAGATTTAGATATTACTTTCTCTGATTTAAGTCTGGCTTCTTCTTCCTTTAAACTTTCCAAGTCCATTCCTGGATTTTCTTGAAGAAATAACCGTCTTGACATTTCCTCATCAAGATCTAAAAGTTCATCAGAACTTAACTTTTTACCAGCAGCAGAACTTATTCTTTTCCCAGTATCAGAACTTGTCCTGTGACTAGCTTGTCTTGATGTGAATCTTCTACCTTGACTATGACCGCTACCCATTCCAGAGTATCCTTGGTCTTCATTTCCATCATCATTTCCTTGCAGTGTCTTGTTATTCTTGCATTTGGACTTAATTACATTCTCCCCCTTTTTGGCATCAGCAGTTAGTAAAAGAGAGATAAGTAATTCCACTGAGGATTGGATTTCAGTAAGTTGCGATTGCTGAGAAGCTTGATTTGTCAGAATTTCATCAATCTGAGCTTGTTGATGATCTTGAGTCTTCTCAATATAAGCAATCCTGTCAATGGTAGGTTGGAAGAACATTTTCTTATCAATTTTCCAAACTTGTTCTTGTTTGATAAAGTTCTCCTGAATCTTGTGTAGCTCTGCATGAGTAGTTGAATGAAGACCTTGTAAATGTTTATTACTCAATGTAGTGACTCTAAGCTGAGTTTTAAAATCATCAGAATTTAACATTTCATCAGCTTTAGTCAAGTGCTCAGCAAGATGTTTTTCAGTTGGAACACATGAAACTGAGTTCCATTCCTTAGTCCACTCCTGACCTGCAGGAGTTTCACTCCAAGGTACTGGTGCTTCCCCGGTAATAAACTGCTTAACCAATTCAGACTTAGGAAGAGTCTGTTGAGGAGTATGTCCGGAAGGACCTGCTGTATCAGTATCTACAACAGGAGCAGTTGGAGCAGCATCACCAGTATCTCCAGCATGTGCAGCATCAGAACTTAAAGAATCAGTATCTGCTGATAAGACAATAGTGTGAGTAGCAATGGAGGCTTCAGCATCCTCTAATTGCTGATCTTGTTCTAAGTTCTGATCAATAGCCATATCCTGATGCTCACCTAAATTCTGATCATCAGCATCTTGATGCAGAGAAGGTGTTGTTGATAACTCTGGAGTTTGAACAGCATCAGTAACAGGTGTTGTGGAAGGAATATTTGTTGGTGGAGCTTCTAGGAGAATTACTGCAGGCACAACCAAGTTTTGAACATCAATATCAACACTTGTGCCTGGATCAACAGAAGACACAGAAGGTGTGTTAGCCTTTTCATAAACAGCTTCCTGAGATGGAGTTGATGGAGAAGAAGTGACTGGAGCAAATTCCTTGTCTTGTGAGATCAGAGATTCCTGATCCCCTTCCTTAGCTGCTTCCTCTTCATCATCTGAAACTGGCCTTTTTGCCCTCTGTTTCTTGTATCTCGTTGTTGATTTGGATTCCTTGGGAGTTTCAGAAACTGTCATTCGTCTAAGCCGTTTGAGAAGCCTAGATCCCCCAATTCCAGAATCCTTCTGAGAAGTCACTTTCTCAGCTTCACAAACAACAGGTTCTCTAGAAGGAACCGGTTCCTCAGAATCAGATTCATCTCTCAATGCAATCCTCCTTCTCTTTTTGAGGTGTTTGAGGAATAGTTTTTGTCCTCTTTGGCTTGGAGGATGAGGGTTGAACAGTCTGTGAAGTAGAGAGATAGGATTTGAGATAAGTCCTGAGGGTAGGTTGAGTAGTATGAGTGGTAGGTGCTGAGGATGATGGTTTTTGGGTGTTTGTGGTTGGTTGGACATCAGAGTAAACAGATCTATAAGTATCAGGATCAGCATTTACTAGGATCTGTTTTACAGACTGAGGAATCTGTAAATGTCTAACCACTGTTTTCTTAGTATCAGCATTTACCAGATCATTAAAATATCGTTTTGCAACTCTAAAAGGTGGGGTTGAGGAACTGACTAATTGAGGTTCATCAGTACAAAAAGTATATATTAGTTGACAGAATCTAGCAAAATAGACAACATTTCTATCCTCTATCATCCTATCCCCAATAGAACCAATTATTCCAGTTGCAAAATCAAAATGAGTTTGATGGATAATAGCATACCCTATGTGCTGACTCAGAATTGGGATAGCATCAAAATTCGAACATTTGTTCCCAAAAGCTTTGGTGATGCAGTCAAAGAAGAAACTCCATTCTCTTCTGATATTAGCCCTTTTTAACTGCCCAAACTTTACCAAACTCTTTTCATATCCCAAATCAGCCATTAACTCCTGAAGTGCTGATTCCTCTGGAGTTAAAAAAGTACAATTTTCTGGGAGATGTAGAGCTTTGCGTATTGTACCAGGAGTGACTACAAAAGATGAATCACCCACTTCAAAAACAATACTGGGAGTGCCATGTTTACCACTATCATCAAAGTACCCAGTCTGCCAAAATGTCTGAACTTGTTGACTCGAAAAGACTTCAGGCTGTGTTAATGCGTACCCAATCTCACTGTGTGCAAGAAGATCTTGCACAAAATGTAATTCAGATGGAGCTTCAGCATGATCAAGAATTGCAGCATAGTTGTTTGGAACAAACTTAGCTCCATCAATGATTAAATCATTACGTGCCATGTGAAAAATTGAGATTCAAAAATGCCTGTTAGGTGTTTGATAAAATGTCTGTATGAAAAACCAACGTGAGAAGAAGGAGAGTAAAAGTAAGTAAAGAGAAAAAAAATATGAAGGAAATAAAAGATTAAAGAAATCCTCTCTCTGTTGTACTTATACTCTGAACAAAAATGTTACCGTTGGACACCTGTCAGACATGCAGTAATAACGGATAGTTACTGGGCTCGAGAAAACAGGAATCATTACTTACCCATATGCCTAGTTTCAAGGAAAAACCGTTCCATTTATCAAGAGAAACAGTTTTAATTCAAAATTTAAACCGTTATCACTGATTGAATTATTTTTCACTGCATCATTAATATTCTGAAAATAAATCACATGAAAATAACCAAGATAAATTAGATAAGTAAGTGCTGAAAGCGAATCAGAACTTAATATAAAATAAAATTTATATGGTCATCAGAATATCAATCAGGATTTATCAACACAAGATAAAATAACTCAGAGACAAAATCTTGAAGTAAAAACAACTTTCATTAATATATCAAGACAATACATTCATGAAATGGAAATTACATCAATATTTATACAAGATTTTCCCTACGCTTCTAAACCTAACATCAATAGCTTTAGTCCTAGCTAAGAAGCCTGACAAAGCTGATGATGAAGAAAAACAGGAAGAAGACAAGATTAAATCATTTCTTCTTCTTCCTACTCTCGACAAACAGAATGGCGAGTCTGATGATTCGCTCTTGCTGGCGGAGAGCTGCCAGTCTTTCCTCCTCCAATCGCTCCAAATGGTGATGGTAATCCATATAGAAGAACAGGAGGTGGGTCAGTACCTCCTGTGGGACAGAGTCCCATATCTCCTCAGGAATGGCTGTGACATGCCATTCCTGCTGCCAGTCGGCACAGCTTAGCTCCATATTGAAGTTTTGGTAGTTCAAAAACATGTTGTATCTGACCATTGTGTTTTTGAAAGAAAAAGTATGAAGATAAGTGTGTGAGAAGAATTTGATGGAAAGGCTGATGTGAAGTGGCTGCTTATAAAGGCAAGAGAATGCTAGGAGACGTAAAAGTATTGAATGCTGACAGGTAAAATTAATTCTACCTCGTCTCCCTAGACTTTGAAAAAGAATAACATTCATTGGAAAGAGGAAACATGGTTTAAAGCGCACAAGAAACAAGTAACATTGGACTGTTCAGGTACAAATACCATTAACCCTAACCATAGTGACTATTAATCTTCCACTTCAACATATTCTAGTTCGAACTGAGACTGTTACCAAATTTTATTCACAGATAAGCCAAGTAAAGGATTAGACTGAGAAATCAGAACTTAGACCTATACCAGAACTTAACAGTCATCAGAACATAATTTCTTAACTCGAAGAAGGAATGCCCATCTTAGTAAGTCCTCATACAAGTTCTGAGTTAGACTCTTCAGAACTTAATCATCAGAATATGAAACCAGAGCTTGTCCTCAGAATTTATGCAAAGTGACACAATGACTGTTTATCTAGAATAACAGAGACCTCCACAGTAATTTTCATCATTCAGATGGAGTGATTAGTGTGTGCATTAAGCTAAATAACAGACAAAGAGTAAATTCTGATTCACTTCAGTACATCTTAGAAATAAGGCATAACTAAAATTTTGCTAAAGAGCTGTCATTGTCCTGAAACCTACTGATGAATGAGTTTATGCTTGAGTCCACCTCAACTGTTTTGTGCTAATTTTATGCATCTTTTGAAATTCTATTTTACAGTGGCTTCTCAGTGTAAGTGAGTCATGACTGCTTATCAGAATTTATGCTATTATCAGAGTATTTCTCCAGTAATCATAGAGTGTGAAAAGTCACCAAGAAAATATTTTGCTTTTCTAATGCATATTTACTTAATACCAGCAATGCACTTGGGTCGTCCCTTCCATATTTTTACTCTAGATCTCAAAGGAGTACCTGATTTTATTCTTTGATCTTTTTGATTTTTCTTTTGATAAGTGAGGTTTATCAGCACTTAGTACATTCAGCAGTTTTACTAGTATCAGAACTTAACAGATGAGTAGCATTATTCTAATTTGTGACTTAGTAATAAGATATACAAAGTAAACTTAACTAAGCTCAATTATCAAAATTTGCTAGTGTCATAAGATTTCCACTGAAATAATTACTTCTTACATGGAATCATTTGTTTATTGAAGACTACTAGGTCAGTATCTAGCACAGTTATCCTCATAGGATTGAATAGTTACTTGAACAGACATATCACTTATCAGAGTTTAGAAACATATATCAGACAACAGTCAGTACTTAAAAACATTTATCAATTAAGCACAGAATACACAATGAGATTAATTCTGTAAATACTGAGCATAAAGTCTGATAACACAGAACAAGACTAAGCAGATTTAGAGAAAGAACCTGAAACCATTCCAAGTTCATTTACCAATCTTGTAAAAGTAGCTTCACATAGTGGTTTTGTGAAGATATCTGCTAGTTGTTGATCTGTGGGAACAAAATGCAATTCCACTGTACCTTCATCCACATGTTCCCTGATGAAGTGGTACCTGATGCTGATGTGCTTTGTCATAGAGTGTTGAACTGGATTACCTGTCATAGCAATAGCACTTTGATTATCACAGTAAATAGGGATTTTGAAATATGTTAACCCATAATCCAGTAACTGATTCTTCATCCAAAGAATCTGTGCACAACAGCTTCCTGCAGCAATATACTCTGCTTCTGCAGTTGATGTGGAAATTGACTTTTGTTTCTTGCTGAACCAAGAAACCAATCTGCCTTCAAGAAATTGGCAGCTTCCACTTGTACTTTTCCTGTCAATTTTGCAGCCTGCAAAATCTGCATCTGAGTAACCTATTAGTTTAAAGTCTGATTCTCTAAGATACCACAATCCCAGATCAGCTGTTCCTTTAAGATACTTAAAGATTCTTTTCACAGCTGTTAAGTGAGGTTCTCTTGGATCTGCTTGAAATCTTGCACAAAGACAGGTAGCATACATGATATCAGGTCTACTAGCAGTTAGATAGAGTAGAGAGCCAATCATACCTCTGTAATCAGTAATATCTACTGATTTACCAGTATCCTTATCCAGTTTTGTTGTAGTGGCCATAAGAGTGGATGCACTTGAACAATCTTGCATTCCAAATTTCTTCAGCAAGTTTCTGGTGTACTTAGATTGACAAATGAAAGTACCTTCTTCATTCTGCTTGACTTGAAGGCCCAGAAAGTAGCTAAGTTCCCCCATCATACTCATCTGATATCTTGACTGCATCAGTTTGGCAAACTTCTTGCAAAGTCTGTTATTTGTAGATCCAAAGATGATATCATCAACATAAATCTGGACCAGAAGTAAGTCCTTTCCATGGTTGAGGTAGAATAGTGTTTTGTCTATTGTTCCTCTGTTGAATCCACTTTCCAGAAGAAACTGAGCTAAAGTCTCATACCATGCTCTAGGAGCTTGCTTAAGTCCATAAAGTGCTTTATCAAGCCTGTAGACATAATCTGGATGTTTGGAATCTACAAAGCCTGAAGGTTGTTCAACATATACTTCCTCCTCCAATTCTCCATTGAGAAAAACACTTTTCACATCCATTTGAAAGACAGTAAAAGCATAAGCCAAAAATATCCTTATGGCTTCTAACCTAGCAACTGGTGCAAATGTTTCATTATAATCAATTCCCTCCTTTTGAGAATATCCTTTTGCGACCAGTCTTGCCTTATTCCTTGTAATTAAGCCATCACTGTCAGTTTTGTTTCTGAATACCCATTTTGTACCAACAACAGATCTATTCTTTGGTCTTAGCACTAGGGTCCAGACTTTGTTTCTTTCAAATTCATTTAACTCTTCCTGCATTGCTTGCACCCAATCAGCATCTTGAAGAGCTTCTTCAACTTTCTTTGGCTCAGTCTGAGAGAGAAAAGAATTGTAGAGACATTCTTTTGAAGTACCTGTTCTAGTTCTGACACCTGCATCAGGATTTCCAATTATCAAATCAGGTGTATGTGATTTTTTCCACTTCCTTGCAGATGGAAGGTTTTCTCTAGAACTGGATGCTCCCCCATGATCCATGCTATCTTCATTTTCTGATGCTCCCCCTGAAACTGTGCTCTCTGAGTTGGATTCTTCAGTATTTAGATTTCCAGCACTATCAGAACTTGGCTTATCAGAACTTGACGAATCAGAACTTGAAGAGCCAGATGTATGTTCTGATGTTTCTTGAGCTGTGGTAGGATCTTGAGTATGCTCCCCCTGCATAGGTGCATCTTCCTTTGACGTAGTTACCACAGTTTCAATAACATCAGAGTTTAATCCATCAGAGTTTACAGTATCAGGACTTAGACTGTCAGGATTTTCAGTATCAGAATTTGAGTCTTTATTTTCAAATCTCAGCTGATAATGGTCAATGAAATCTTCAAGACCAGTAATCTTCTTTTCATCAAAAGAGACATTGATAGATTCCATGACCACTTTTGTTCTCAAATTATAGACTCTAAAGGCTTTTGTGGAAAGTGGATATCCAACAAAGATTCCTTCATCAGCTTTTAGATCAAACTTTGATAGCTGTTCAGGATGAGTCTTGAGAACAAAACACTTGCATCCAAATACATGAAAGTATTTCAGATTTGGCTTCTTTTTCTTCACCATCTCATATGGTGTTTTTCCATGCTTGTTAATGAGTGTTGCATTTTGAGTAAAACAAGCAGTCTGCACAGCTTCAGCCCAGAAATAGGTTGGAAGCTTCGCTTCTTCAAGCATTGTATGTGCAGCTTCAATGAGAGTCCTATTCTTTCTTTCAACAACTCCATTCTGCTGTGGAGTTCCAGGAGCAGAAAATTCCTGCTTTATTCCATGGTTTTTGCAGAACTCTTCCATTATCAAATTCTTGAACTCAGTGCCATTATCACTCCTTAAAATTTTCACAGAATCTTTGACGATTTTATCCACCTGTTTGACACGATCAATCAAGATAGATGCAGTTTCACTTTTTGTGTGCAAGAAATACACCCATGTGTATCTGGTGAACTCATCCACTATGAACAACGCATACTTCTTCTTTGCAATAGACATGACATTTACTGGCCCAAATAGATCAACATGTAGTAGATAATAAGGCTCAAGAATTGATGATTCAGTCTTGCTCTTGAATGAAGATTTTCTTTGTTTGGCTTTCTGACAGGAATCACAAAGACCATCAGGAGCAAATACTGTTTTTGGCAATCCTCTCACAAGATCTTTCTTGACCAGTTCATTTATATTGTTGAAATTTAAATGAGATAGTTTCTTGTGCCAATTCCAGCTTTCTTCAATTGATGCTCTACTCATCAGACAGATTGCAGAACCATCAGTACTTGTTGAAAGCTTAGCTTCATAAATGTTACTAAGCATGTATCCTTTCAGAACAACTTTGCCTTTAGATTTACTCACAATTTCACAGTGTTCTTCAAAGAAATCAACATGATAACCTCTGTCACAGATTTGACTTATACTCAGTAGGTTGTGTTTAAGTCCTGAGACCAGAGCTACTTCTTTAATTATGACATTTCCAAGATTGATATTGCCATATCCCAATGTTTTTCCAATATTGCCATCTCCATAAGAAACACTTGGGCCAGCTTTCTCCATAAAGTCTAATAGCATGGCCTTATTTCCAGTCATATGTCCTGAACATCCACTGTCCAGAACTAGAATATTTTTCCTGTTGCCCTGCTAATCATAAAGACCACTAATTATTAGTTTTAAGGACCCAGACTTGCTTGGATCCTTTGGCCTTTTTAAGTTTGTTAACATTTGCAGCGGATTTAGCATCAGAGTTTATGTTAACATTTTTCTTATCAGAACTTACACTATCAGACTTTAAATCAGAATTTACACTAGAAGGAACAATGGAAACTTTCTTCAAAGAAGGTTTTATTTGATAATAATCATAGTACAAACTATGATATTCCTTACAAGTATAAATGGAATGCCATAAACTACCACACTGAAAACAAGGATTTTGTGGTTTGTATCTAACAGACTGACTCTTAACTCCTGATTTTGAAGGTAAGGAGTTAATATTCTTATTCTTCCTGCAAAAAGAAGCCAGATGGTTAGAACTTCCACAGTTATGACATGTTTTCCTAGAAGCATCAGGAACAGGTTTATAATTATTGCTTTTATTCACACCTTTCTTTCCATTCATATTTTTCCTAGGTGATTTTACCTTGTTTGCATTCTTAACATCTTTCAGCTTATGCTTAAGCTCTTCTTTGTCATTAAGCCTATGTTCACTTCAGCTGTCTTTTCCTGTTTTAGTTTGTCAGAAGTTAATTCCTTTGTAACTTCTGATTTCTCATTTTCAGACTTTACAATTACAAACTTAACAGGTTTTAACTTTGGCTTTTGCTTATCAACAGGCTTAATTTCTTCAGTTCCTTTATCATTCTTATCTTCTCCATAACCTAAGCCCTCTTTCCAGTTTCCACTACTTAGCAAATTTTGAGTTGTTTTGCTAGAGTTAGTCCAAGTCCTGATAATCTCTCTTTCCTTTTCTAACTCAGTTTTTAGAGATTCATTCATTTTTAGCACTTCATCCCTAACATAAAAGGCATCATCTCTATCCTTCTGAGTTTGATGGAACATGACTAACTCTTTTTCTAAGAAATCATTTCTTTTCTTAATGCAAGATTTTCAGAAGTTAATCTTTCACATGTTAAAGTTTGATCTCTATAACTAACAAACATGGTTTTAAGATATCTTCTCAACTCATTAATATCATCAGTATGAAAAGCATAAGTAGTCTGAGGTACCTTTGTTTCAGCAGCTTCAGAACTGCTCTCAGCACTTTCTTTATCAGCATTTGCCATCAATGCATAGTTTTCCTCACTTTCAGAGTCTGAGGTGTCTGTCCAGCTTTTATGCTTTGTGACAAGAGCATTGCCTTTGTCACCCTTTACCTTCTTGCAATCAAGAGATATGTGGCCTTTCTCACCACAGTTATAGCATTTAACATTGGTGTAATCTCCTCTGTCAGACTTTCCTCCTCTGCCTTCAGATCTTCTGAAATTCTTCTTATCAGAACTTATGCCTTTCCTGGAAAACTTCTTTCCCTTCCTGAACTTCCTGTATGCAATCTTTGTGATTCCTTTCACCATAAGAGCACGCAGCTTCATCATCTCCTCATCAGCATCAGTCTCAGGCAAGCTTTCAGAATCTGAGTCATCATCACTCTCAGAACTTGATGACTCAGTATCAGACTTTATGAAAAGAGCTTTACCCTTGTCTTTCTTTGAGGAAGATGCTTTGGGGGATTCTTCTTCAGCCTTAAGAGCAACTGTCCTTGACTTTCCTCCTTTCCTCTTGCTTCTTTGTTCCATCTCAAGCTCATGAGTCTTGAGCATACCATAGATTTCGTCAAGAGTTGTTTCATCAAGATTATAGTTGTCTCTTATTGTCGTTGCCTTCAAATCCCAGCATTCAGGAAGAGCTAACAGGAACTTAAGGTTTGAATCTTCAAGATCATACTCTTTATTAATCAATGACAAATCATTCAAAAGTTTGACAAATCTATTATATAAATCATTCAATGACTCATTAGTGTTTGAGTCAAAGTGTTCATACTCTTGAGTGAGTATTGTCTTCCTGTTCTGTCACACCCCCAACTTAAATAGCAAAATAATTATAGCTATTACATCATTTTATTGAGTACTACACAACCAAAATCCAAGATCTTACAGTTTAGGGTTTGGAACAGCCCAACACTACCAACTATTACATCTGATTACAAATACCGAGTCCTCACACAACTATTATTACTTATTCTACCTGGGCTCGAACATAAGCATCAACATCACAGGTCTTACGGGCAGTCTGCTTGAATCTAACCATGGCTGCTAGCTGTAATATCAGGGTAAAGCAAGAAGTGAGCCAAAAGCTCAACAAGTGCTAACAATACAACGCAAAGCATAAATCGAGATATACCTTTAGGAATGACAATGGAATGACATAATCAATGATAATCGAGAGATAAAACTTATGTGAGTTGGCATCATTTTGCTTGCATCAAAACAATTTTAAAATCATTCTTAATCAAAATCATTTTATGACGCTACGGATTACAGCCGGTGATCAGCCGCGAAGTAATCCCGAACCTCGCTGGGTTCTAAAACATTATTGGGAATCCCTAGGCAACTTTTAAGCCTAATATAAGTGTGGAAAGGACTCGCGTCTCAGTCCAGATCCACCATTCAAGAAAACATTTGTCCCCCTTTGGGACTGAAAAATCCACGTTTAATCATTTTAAAAACTGATGCCGATTTATGACAAAATCTCTTTCGACTGTAATTATTTTATCAAGGGATTATAGATCAACTTGAAACACTGGAAATATGACACTAAATCTCAGGGCCATGATCTACTAGTCTTACTATATTAGGGTAATTGAGAGGTTTCCATAAACAAGAACTTAGACAAGGAAATTAAGCCAGGCTATTGGATAAGATGAAAGAGTAATGCCAAACTAGGCTTAAAGCAACGGTTGTAGACAAGATATAGGTATTAGAACATCAAAAGATAGGCATCACTGGTTCCAATAGGATAAAGGTGTTAAAATATAAAGAAAGCGATCATCAGCTCAGTGTATAACAGGGTATCAAGCTTTAGGGTAAGGATAGGGTTATCAAACAATCATGAATGTATTTAAGAAATGATTGGCTTTTAGGTATCAAGATAAAGTTTCTATCGAGGTTATTTCAAGAGTTGAATCAAAGCATCAGGGTGCAACATCAAGATTTCTCAGGGATCAATAGCATGATAAACAAAAGGATCAATAAGATATTATAACGCATCTCTAATTTATCATGGCATTAAACTATCATGAAAGACTTTTGAACTACTTGCAATATGTACTCGAGGGTTCATGGCATCTCTATGTAACTCAAAGATAAACAAAAGATACGCTTGATTTAAATACATCAAAATGACTCAGGATAATTGCATCGATATATATATATGAACTGTTTACAGCAAATACGAAGGTCAAGTTGAATCACTTGCCTTGAGATAGACTGGTCTGGTCTGACTGGTAGGAGCAACAACTGGAGCTTCACTCGACTTTTAAGGCAAGTTTTCCCTCGTCCGAGATCCTACATAAATAATAATAATC